>NC_037544.1:27680489-27682301 GCF_001531365.2 Cynara cardunculus var. scolymus | reverse complement strand
TTGAGTGTATTTTGATTGTTGTATGTGTATTTTTTTGAAAGTTTTTTTACTGTGTGTGAATGTGTGTTGAACGGATATTTCACCGGACAAGATGATCGGAGTTCAATCCGATCAACCTTAATCCGGTTGATGATTGTCCGATTTATTTGTTTTTGACTTAGTAATTTTGTGTGTGAATGCTTTGTTGTCCGAACTTCTAATCTGATCACAACTTTGTTTTTCTTTCAAGTGTTGGTATGTTTGTATGTTGTCCGGACTTCTAATCCGGTCAATCTGTTTTTCTATTTTTTTTTCTAAATGTTGGTTTTTTTTTTAGTTTTTGAGTTTGATTTTTTTTCTTTCTTTTCTTGTCCAATTTTTTTTAGTTGTTTTATTTTTTTAGAGTTTAATTTTTTTGTTATGTGGGTTATATTTTGATTAAATAAATGGTTTCTAATGTTTTTTAGAATTTTTACAGGTTAATGGCGGATCAACGACATCAATCTGACGAGGAATCTCATGTTCCTCCGTCAGATCAGATAACATTCCTATACACCCACCCAACCAGCCTATTCCATCAGAAACCATTTTCCCACAAATAAAATACCTTGATATAAAACCAAATAACCACGTCTTCTCTTTTGCTATGCCAGCTGAATACCCGATCATTATAGAAATCCTGAAAGGCCATCCAACTTCTTATTCTTTATCTGCAAATACACTAGTTCCAATGGTGTATTTACAACAATTTTGGAGCACTATGACTTTAGAAAAAGACGGGGATGCTATCTACTTTCAAGGCGAAGTTGGCGAATTTGTCAGTCGTCTGACATTGAAGCGTCTTAGAAGAATACTTCATCTGTCCGGACCAGGATCTACTGGTTTTAAAGATTTTATATCAGACGAACAATTGTGTCTAGATATCAAGCGCCTAGGATACTCGGCAGTTCTGAACAACCCAATTCAGTTCAAACGACGTTTCCTGCCTTCAATCTGGCACTTACTGTTCTCTATCTTGAATAGATGCCTGACGTAAAAAACATCGGGCATAGATACATGCAGTAGCTCATTTCTGAAATTCTTTCATGGTGTAGTCTTTTCAAGAAATTATGACTTCGCCTTAGTCATATGGAATGAGTTGGTAGAGCTAGTCAATGCGAAGAGATTCCCATCAAAAGCTCAGAAATTTGTGCCATTCTAGAGATTTCTACAATTATTCATTAAAGCCATGATGAATTCTAATGAGGATATTCCGGCCAGATCCAGTTCTGAGAAAGGGCCAACATTCACCATGACCAGAATCAGACAGCATACTGAAGTGGAAGACCTGGATTCAATAATGCCAGTACCACAAGAATTGATTGCCCTAGCTGATCAGACTGCTCAGTGCGTAATAGACTATAGGAGAGTGATAGATCCAATAGTTCAACCAGAACCGGTTGAACTTGCCCAAGGATCACACCATGCCTCAGATGTGAGAGAGCGGTTAGAATTATAAGAGAGTGTTCAGGAACAGGGGTTACCTGAACAGGGAACTGAGCTGAGAGAAAAAGAATCTGAGAGGGGTGAACAGGCGGGGGGAGCGTCTGATCAACAAAGCACTCCAATTGTCAGTACTTCCTCAACGTTCGGAAGCTACTGAATCTGATTATGGGGCAGATTCTGATAATAGTCAAGATGATAATGATGATAATAATGGAGCCGATGATCGTGATCAATCCATTCCTGTTCAAAATATTGCAGTTGGCATAATTGTTGATGACATTGACGATATTTTTCCTGAGTATTCTGCTCAGCAACCTTGTCCAAGCTTGCATTCATTATCTTTCAACG
>NC_037544.1:27671003-27679129 GCF_001531365.2 Cynara cardunculus var. scolymus | reverse complement strand
AAGACATTGACAATATAGACGAATCGACTGGGATCTATTTTGACTTTGAAGCTGATATAGATGATGAAGATCCAGTCTTTCTTGTTCAAGAAGAACGTCAGTCTGCTCCAGAATCTTCCACTGCAGTCTTATCTGATGTGCCAGATATTCCAGCTCAAAGAGAACATGTTGATCCAAYTGAAATCTTCACCAGAGACTATGTGCCATTTCATATTAGAGCTAATTTTCCTAGATATGATCGAGCAAGGATCCGAGAGCCATATCTTGAAGATATCTACTTTGGAATCTTCATCCGTCATAGAAAAATTTTGTGCGGTGACAGAGTTCTAGGTATTCATAAGCAGACAAGAGAATATCGTACTGAATACCGTCATCTTCTGAAAGCCAAGTGCCAACCAATCAGTGAAGTTCGTACAAAGCATCGTATTGTGACAATCAAACAAATAGATGCTCACAAATTGTTGAGAATCTGGTATCCTGTTTTCACTGTAACAAGGGAGGATGGTCAGATTTGGAGATTCAGCGAAGCAGACTTCTCGAACTTATACTTGGATGACCTTGAATATATGTATTTTGAACTCAAAAACATGACGATCAGAAAAGAAGGAGAATTGGTTGCTCTTGAAGCAATCAAGAGATTTATACGCTGTCATGTTAAACTGCAATGATCATTGATGTACAGATGGGCCTTGAAGACAATGAGCGAATCATCAATCTTAAAAGACCAAATCAAGACCTAGAAGACATTGAAGGCTATCCAGYGTATATGGTTCTTGAAAKCYCAGAGTTCGGGGTCGTCTATTTTGCTCAACTACAAGTAAAGAAGTTCATGAGGTTTAGCGAGTTGAATAAGTATTCTGACGGTACGATCAAATTAGTGAGAAGGGCACTTGACTTGAAGAGGGTGATGAACAATAAAGCTGCTGAATCTGAAAGATACTTGCTGATTAATGCGATAAACTTGCTCGAGTAGAAGATCCAATATAGGAATGCTCTAAGAAGATTGGAGAAGATACTTGGACTGCGGAAAACGAAATTCACAAGAGTCCAAACTTGAATACAAAGGGGGAGAATGTTGGGTTCAGGTTAGAGCGTTAAAGTTGTATTCAAGTTTCTCCTTAGAATAGCTTTATTATGTAATAGTGTAGTTTTACTATTTCCTAATATAAATAGTATTTTCCTTTGTAATTGTCATTACAAAGTCATTAGAAGAATTGTAATCAAGATTAGAGCTGTAAATTTCTCTCTCTCAATCTAATCAATCTTTGATAATATYCTCTCTACTTTTATGTTCATCTTGATTCTTGAAAATCATATCATATTTGTATGATTTCTGGACTTCACACCGCTGTAATATGGCTTTATTAGCCGCTATATTTTGGGGTTACTTATTGTTATGAGAATGACGTGACCTAACTCATGGTGAAAATGAGGGTGTTACAATTTGGATTTAGGTTTAGTTTTTATTTTAGGTGTGAATGGACTAGTATATGTTTCATGGTTCGGCCGGAAAAGGGGATTTGGTGGTGGCCGAAAAAGTTGGCCGAAGAGTTTTTGGTTTGGGTTGTAGGAGGTATTGATATAATTAATTAATTTTTATTTTTTAAAGTAAACTGTCAGAAGGGTATAAAAAACTAAAATGCCCCTCCCTTACTAGGATTTTTAACAATCGTTAAAAACAGGGACCAAGTTCGATCATTTTGCATATCACAATGACCAACTTGTAATTTTAAAATTATAAGGACCAAAAGTATTACAAACTACAAACCACAAGAGCCAAATTTGTGGTTCTTATTTGCATCATACCTATTAAAAAAAGTCAAAAAAGACTTACTAATAACATTAAATGACCTAAAAGTTTGAAAACTTTTTTCTTTCTTTTATATCCCCTTATCTTTCTTACTTTTTTTAATTAATAGATAATAATAATTATTAGTTTATAGTAATTATAATTTTTATTTGTAATATATATTAATCAAATTCAAAACCAATAAATTGGAATACAATAAGTCTTGTTATTTATAAAAATAATATATCATTTATTTTATAATTTTATAAATTTAACAATATGTATATAGTCGTATAGTTTGTCCTTATAAAAATTAAATAAAAAATTTAAAAATTCATATGCAAATTCTTAATTTTCATTTATCTATATTTTCATAGAATATATCATTAATCATTCTACAACTTTAAAAATTCAAAAAATAATTCATAAAAAAGAAAGTGGAATTTGTATTTTATTCACAAGTAACAATTTCAACATTCTCTCTTTACGATTTCGAACTTGTTAATGGCTAGTTGGAAAAAACGATTTTCAATGTCGACCCACCAACTCAAGAATCTCATAGGCATAGTTGTCCAGAGGCGTCAACATTTGTGGACTTTTGATATTTTGGCAAACAATGAACAAACGAGATATAGTTCATACTTCGACCAAAAAAAATATGTACATCCATACATTAATCAATTTCCAAGTATTTTTTTACCCTTACATTGTGCGGGTACGTAACATAATTCATACAAGTTAATTTTTTTTACCTCAATGTATTAATCAATTTTTAAATAATTTCCATCTTTACATCACACAGGTACAAGATGTAAAAGGCGATGAAAACTGTGGGTTTCGAGCGATAGCTATTTGTCTCGGTCGCCACGAAGATGAATGGTCATCTATTCAATATGATTTAATGGAGGAGTTAAACATGTACAAGACAATTTATCTCAAGGTGTATGACATTGAACTATGACATCAACTTTATAACTCATTGAACTTCTTTGAGCTGAACTCATTTGCACCAAATGAGCATTGATGGATGTTTTTAAAACGGGCTTGTTGATTACTTCAAGATATAATGTGATACTACATTTTTTAACAACTATAGGTAGTCTGACAATTTTTCCACTTCGATCTAGTCCTCTGCCGTGGTATGAACATGTTGCTTTTACAATTGGGTACGTTAACGGTAGTCATTACGTCAAAATATCTTTGGTAGAAGGGCACCCGATGCCTTCTATCGTGTCAAATTGTTTTCATTTCAAATATTGCGCAACCGTATGGGCTACTCCGTACATAATAAATAAGTACGGGCAACTATTATCTAGTCGTTGTACTACATAATTTATTTCACTTGATTGAGTTGTAATATTTTCAGACTTTTTATACTTTATTTGTTGATTTATCAATTAACTTATTGTGATGATCTTTTTTGTATTAAATTATTTTATCTTTGTAGCTTTAAATATTTATTTAAAAAATACATATATTAATTATTAATTAATTAAAACATTAACAATACAATTATAAAAATTAAAAATAATTTTATAGTTATTTGAATTAATTTAGAAATAGTTAATTGACAAAAATTTATTATAAAACATAAATTTAGAAAAATAAAATTATAAAAGGGTCATGTGGTTTGCACCCCACCAAAATACCCTAACAGTTTATTTTTTTATTATCCCTATAAAGTATTAGTCTAGTCAAACTCAGGAACTTGAAAATGATGATTGTCATGAATAAAAAGTTATACACTGGTCAACAAAACTTTTTACTCGGTAATAAACAAAAATTAAAGTTTTGTCATTAACTCCTAACTATTGTTAATTAATAAAAATTACCTTATAAATAACTTGCATAATCATATTTTTAATTTCAGTCATCAAATCAACAAACAACAAAAAAAGCAATATATTTTTTAACTACACAACACAGTTTGTATAACTATTTTACACCTCTATGAATTTTGTATACGGTGTGCAACTCGAAAATCCAAACATTTCCAAATTTTGTATACTGAAATTTGTATACGTGGTGCAAAAAATCCCGAAAAAACATTCCAAACACCATTTTGTGCAGCCCAGTTCATAGCAATACAGAAACCAAATATTTCGAATCCAAACATCTTGTTCGTCACAATCTCGAAGCAACTATCCAAACACTATTTAGTGCAGCCACAATCCGAAGCAATACAATCCCTAAACACCATTTAGTGCAGCCACAATCCGGAGGAGCAGAGGCAGAGGAGAAGCAGGCGACGGAGGAACAGTAAGTATGGTTTAGTTTTATTCCTTTTTCAGTAGCTCTTTTGATGATTTGGGCTGGGACTATGAATTTTTAGGAATAATTTTCTTGGAGAGAAAATGGTGGCTGAAGGAGTATGGATGGGAAAATGAGGAAGTTGTAGATTTTTAGGGTTATATATTGGGCTTTTATATTTTATTATTAATTGATTAACTTATGATGAAAAGTAAAGCTTCTGAGAAGTGTAAAAGTAGTTTTCAAATACTTAACCATGTTTATGTTTCATTTTGATAATAATGAATTTTTATTTTATTACTACGTCGCGCAAAAGACTTAAACTTTCGAAGATAACTCATTTTTTATTATTGCAGGAAAAATGTCATTTTTTACGAAGATAACTCAAATCAAGGTGTTGATGACTCTCACTACTTTTATGAAGCGGAAGAAGCTCAATTTTCCACATGGTCTTCCTCATTCTATACAGACCAGGTACAATAAATTTTAAAATGTCATTAATATTTATCACCTCATCATCAACAAAAATATATATCACCTCACCATCAACAAAAATAAATTTAATTGTAGATTTTAGACAACTCCAATCTAGGTGTTGATGGCGCTTACTATTTTTATAGAACGGACGACGCTATGGACATCACCATTTTATACCGATCAGGTACAATAAATCACAAATAATAAAGATTTATATTATTTTATCAAAATTAATACTTGTCACCTCACCATTAACAAAAAAAAAAATTAATTGTAAGTTTTTAGGTCTCGTGAAGATGTGATGAATTGAGTGAAAAATACGGCATACTCTCTTGGTTATGTCATTGTCACAAAAAGATCAAAGCAATACAAAAATGGTTTCATGAATAAATTGGTTTTTATGTGTGACCGTGGTGGTAAACCTAGCGGATCAGGATCAAGTACAAGTATTAGTTTCAAAAAGACAGATTGTCCATTTAAGTTGGTAGCAAAATATTCATTCGAACATCATTATTGAACGATAAGAGTGGTATGCGATCAACATAACCATCGCCCTAGAGTGAATCTAGAGGGTCATGCATACGCAAGACGGTTATCTGATGATGAATTTCGTTTGGTAGAAGATTCGACGTCGAAGAGTGTGCCACCACGTGAAATTCTATCAATGTTAAAGGATCGGGATGAGACTAACTTGTCAACACTTCCGACAATATATGAGGCACAAAAGAAAATATTCGCAAGCACGAGAAAGGCCGGAAAACACCAATGCAAGTTCTTATGTCACTTTTGGATATTCATTTTTATGTTTATCAGCCTTATACACACCCAGTTACAAATGAGTTGCAAGCTTTATTTTTGTTCATCCTACATCTTATGAGATATGGCGTCCATTCCCACACGTGTTGATTATTGATGCCACGTACAAGACAAACATATATAATATGCCTTTTGTTCAAATCGTTGGTGTAACACCAACCGACAAGACATTTTGCATAGCTTTTATTTTTATAAGTGAAGAAAAGATGGACAATTATAAATGGGTGTGGAGCAGCTAAAGGTGACGCTAAATGAGTGCATGCTCCAACGTGTTATAGTAATAGATAGAAGTTGGCTCTCATGAAATCGTGCGAAGAAGTTTTTCTGCACACCAATCATTTACTTTGTAGATGACACATCGGTCAAAATATTTTGAAGAATTGCAAACAAACTATTAGGTTGCAACGTGATTGGAATCTTTTTCAATCGGCATGGAAGTTACTTATAGATTCTCCAACGTGGATATCGTACACGGGAAACAATGAGAAACTTTGAATAGTGTTGTCAAAATACCCCCGTAAGTCTTTTACATTATTTATTTTTTTATACAATATTTATTTTTCTATATAATATTTAATTTTCTATCAAATATTTAATTTTCTTTCTAATACTTGTTTTTTATCATTTAAGGTGTTTTAAGATACGTACATGATAACTGGTTGGACAAATATAAAAACCATTTTGATTCTGCTTCGATTGACTAATGTTTGAACATTGGAAATCGCACTACCAACAGAGTTGAGAGCCAACATGCTATGTTCAAGAATTACATGTATCATCAAAGTTATACTCTGGATAAATTTGTTGTTTGTATTAATAAGATCTTAGAGTCACAACTCGTGGCAATCAAAGAAAGTTTTGGGAGAAGTGAAATTTCTCGTTATCAGAAACACAATATACCATGCTTCAGTTTACTACGAGGTTTCGTCTCAAATGAAGCTCTTGATTTGATGGTGAAAAATATTAATCGGTCGAATGGTTTTCAACTAAATTCCTCAACTTGTAGTTGTCAACTACATAACAGTTGTGGGTTACCGTGTGCTTGTAGACCTTCATTGTACGTAAATTCAGGTTCGTATATACAATTACTCATGATTGATTTAGTTTTAAGTCTTTATATTTCAACATTAAAGACAAAATATATTTGTATATGCAGGTGAGTGTATTCCCTTGGATTCAATAGATATATTCTAGAGAACGCTAAATATTTCACCGGTAACATCTTTCTAAAGTGACAATATTTGTTGCGACGCTGAAGTAAACCATCTTAAAGAGCATTTAAACAAGCAGTCTGAAGTTGGAAAAAGAAGTTTTCTAAGAAAGTTGGTTGACATATTCAATTCAAGTAAAACTACCATGACACCTCCCACGGTTAAGAGAAACTATCAAACAAATTATGAAAGTTGATTTGAACGCGAACCGGAAACACATAGTTCTTACACGAACTATCAAACAAATTATGATTGCGATCCGATCCCAGATCTAAATGAGAAGCCGGCGAGACATAGTTTGTTTGTGGATTTAAATGAAGAGCCGACTAATTTTTTTGATTATATTCCAGAAACAAACCAGTTTATTCTGCCAACCGTAGATTCCCATTGATATAATTATTCAGAATCTATGGAAGTCCCAAACTCAAACCAAGAACCTGTGACAAACCCTTTACTCGATCATATTCCAAATATTTTTCATCGCTATATCAGACGTTTAAATAATGTCAAAGGTGATGGAAATTGTGGATTTCGGTCAGTTGCCGTCGGCCTTGGTCTCGATGAAAATATGTGGCATGTAATTCGACAAGAGTTGTTACAAGAGTTAAGGTATCACGAGCAAGATTAGACGGATATATTGACTTCTATAGGCTTTAATTACATTTGGAAGACTGTGGATTTTTCGGGAACTGGTTTTGCCCCAATGGATAAATGAATGTCTATGCCAGATACATGGTTAGTTATCGCTTCATTTTATAGGAGACCGATTGTATTCATATCCATGGTAGGTAGTTCTACATGCTTTCTGCTTTGGTCCGGTCCACATGAGTCAGAATCAACTGGCCCCATAGTTGTTGCACGTGTGATGGGGAGTCATTTCATTAATCTATTGCTACGAGAAGATTGCCCAATACCGTCAACTCACGCACAATGGAGGAGATATAGGATTGATAGGGCATCTGCATGGGAAGACATGTATTCAAGTCGACAAATGTAACATTTTCGTGATTGTAATCTTTACTCTCTATTTACTTAAGTTATTATAGTTGTTATATGTTTTTACTTTTTTTTATTGTTTATTTTTTACACTATTAGTTATAATTATATGAGTGTTTACAAAACAATAAATTATATGAGTGTATACAAAACAATAAATTTCAGCCCTTAAAATTTTTTATGTCTCACAATTATCTTTTTATTTTCGCATTTGCATTACCCAAACATATATTATGAATTTTTTCTAATATTATATAAAACTTTATTATAAAATGTTTGCACTAATCCAATAACTTTTGTGCCCATGAGACATGCCGTAAGTATATTGCAAGCATATATCATAAACTTTTGAATAATAACTAACGGATCACAATTAATAAATAGTCACCTTATTAATTTATTATTTTCCATTTATCCATGTCAAAATGAGATGAGAGATAATATTTAATGCTAATCATTAGTCATAATTAATCTATAAGATAAAGTGATGGGGTGTAATTCCTAAATAAATGGGGTCTAAATCCACCAAGCCATTAGAAAACAATGTTGAAAAAAGTTATAAAACATAATTTATAAGACATAAATTT
>NC_037544.1:27649350-27670917 GCF_001531365.2 Cynara cardunculus var. scolymus | reverse complement strand
ATATATATATATATATATATATATAAAGTGCTACCTTTTCTATTTCTATTAAATATATCTATACACCTAATAAATAAGTAACTTTGGGGCCACGTGTCATGTGTATGTGCGATGGTTACTGGTTTTTCCCGCCTAAACATGTATGTAGACACAATTTTCACTTACGATTCAAATAGGTCTCTTTAAGTGACATCTGTCCCTCTACACGTTCTTTTCGCCGTTTTCGTGGTTTAACTGTTTTCCTAGACTAATTAGAAATCACTGAAATGTTCACTATAGTTTCTAATTCTGGAGTTCTCTATTCCAGAGTTGTAATTATGACCTCTGAGTTTTCTTCCATCCTTAGAAACAGAAGCCTGAAACTTCCCCCTCTGAGTCCGCATTCAAGAGTTATTTCAAGAGTACAAGTCATGTAATATATCTATACTTTGGAGATAAGTCATTCTTTAGGGTTAGCTTATCCGAGGTCTGAAGTTTGCTTTTCCAGACATAACTCACCCAAACTCTGAAATCTTCTTCCCAGACTTAGAAATCTAAACTCTGAAGTCTTCTTCCCAAACTTAGAAAATAAGTCTGAAGTTTTCTTTCCAGACTTAGAGGCCTGAAATCTAAAGTCTTCTACAATTCTCAAGAGTACAAGTTTGAGAAGCCACTCCTCAGAGTTAGCTCACCCCAATTCTGAAGTCTAAACTCTGAACACTTTTCCCCAGAAATAGAAGTATGAACTTTAATTTAATGGCGTTGGTTTTATACTTTAGAGTTATTTCAAGAGTACAAGTCTAAGGACTCATTCTTTAGAGTTTTATTTCATATTTTTCCCTGGAGTAAATTCTGAAGAGTCATTCTTCTGAGTTAGCTCACCCGAACTCTGTAGTCTTTCTTCTCCAAACGGATATCATGCAAAGATTCTGGCTTGCCTATACAAAGATTTGAAGTCTGAAGAGTTTTACTTCAGAGTAATTTCTAGAGTATAAGTCTTGTAATAAATTTATCATCTAGACTTTGAAGATAAGTCTTTAAGACTTAGACTTGGTCTTGTAAGCCAGAGCCTCTCTGGTTGGTCTGGCTTCTGAATGTCTTTGCTTCTGTTTGTTTATTTGAATCTTGGAAAAATATTCCAATCCATCATAAAGGAACCAGAGGGCCTCTGATTCATCTTCATGTTTAACTAGAGGGTCTCTGGTTGTAATTGAAACTCAAATTCTTTAAGCATTTAACACTTTTTTGACCCAGAGGCTCTGGATAGACGAACCAGAGGCTCTGAATAGACGAACCAGAGGCTATGGTTGACCAGAGGGCCTTTGGTTGGCCTTGCTTTTGGGTTGGCCTTGTTATTGGTTGGTGAGTCCATAGGGGTTTTGGTCCTTAAAAAATCAGAGGAGCTTTGGTTGGTCTTGATCTTTATGATGCAAACTTTAACATATTACAAGTATGAGGTCATTATTCAGTGTTATTTTCCAGATAGAGCACCACAGTGCATGCAGAGCCTCTGCATAGTTCATGCAGAGCTTTTGCCTAGCCTATACAAAGTCTGAAGTCTGAAGAGTATTAGTTCAGAGTTATTTTGGGAGTACAGGTACAAAGTCATTCTTCAGAGTTATAGTTCAGAGTTATTTCAAGAGTACATGTCTGAAGGCTATTTTCCAGACTTTTAGAAAAGAAGTCTGAAGTTTCCTTTTCAGATTTAGAGGTTTGAACTCTGAACTCTTCTATAATTCTGAAGAGTACAAGCCTAAGAAGTCATTCTTCAGAGTTACATTACCCCAACTTTGAAATCTTCTTTCCTAGACATAACTTAACTGAACTTTGGATTCTGAACTCTGAAATCTTCTTTTCCAGACTTAGAATATATCTCTAGACGTCTGGTCAGAGTTGGAGTTCAAAGTTACGTCTCCGAGCTACTTGGAGTCAGAATTCTCATGAGTGAGGTTATGCTCATAGATACTTCTTACACTAAAAAGACAACTCTAAATTCCTTTTACTCAGAGTTAAGTCCAGATTTACTTCCCATCCTAACAACAAAACTCTGAATTGTTGTATTACGAAGTTAATGTCCAGTGTTGCCTTCTACACCTAAGGAAAACTTTGAACTCATTTTCCTCATTTAAAATATCCCGTGTAATACACAGAGTTAGAAGAAAACTCTAACATCTTCACCCCACACTAATAAGACGTCATTCATGACAACTCTGAAGAGCACAAACTTCATCCTAATAAGACAAGTCTGGTTTACTGTGACCCATACTTCAGACTTCTTAACTGTGGTAAAAATGGCCTTCACTTCCATCTTTTAATCGATTTTATTAACCTACTTTAGATTAGATTAGATTTAGATTTTAAATTCAAAATTCAAAACTTCAGTCATTGGCGGTTGTAATCCCCATAAAATCGAAAATTCGTTTGAAAGTTGTTTTCATATTCCGATTTTCCATCATGGAACGTGGTTTTAAATTGTGGTTCAATTTTGGTACTTCTCATCACTCAGATTGCGAACATTTCTCGCCTTCAAACGACAATAACGAATACGAATTGCTTATCTGCTGTAAGGTATAATAACTTGCATAGACTACACAAGATCACAATTATGATTAATTGATAAATATTTTTCCTTCTATAGAATAATAGATGTGAAGAATGTTACACTGATTAAAGATCTTGACATACAAAAGGATTTCACTATGAAGGTTAGAATAATTTGATTATGGAATCAACCAGTGTTTAAAAATCCTAATGAAATATATTTCATGGAGATGATATTAATGGATGAACAGGTAAATTCTTATTTCTTTTTCAATCCTTAGTATTGCATTCATCATATTTTCTTATTAAGTCAGATTGTTAATATCTTTACATTATTACTACTCATTCCTTTTTCATATTCATGTTTGTAGGGCACTAAAATCCATGCCAATGCTCTACATAAATGGGTGCCCAAGTTCAAAAGTTTCCTTCATGAAGGGGCTGCCATATTGATAAAAAATCCTACAATTGCTCGACATGTGTCCAAATACAAGTTAATTGATAATACAAACAAGTTAAGTTTGTATTACAAAACCTCTGTTACCAATTGCCGGGACTTTAAGGGTTCAGTGTTTGGTTTTTCATTTGTGAAGTTTGCAAATGTTATATCAAAAATCATTCCGAACATACAACAATTGGTTAGTCAATTAAATCCTTTCAGTTTTACTATATTTTTTAAATAAATTTTATCATATGCTATCATTCAGGTCAAACTTAGTTATGTTAACTTTTTAATCATTATATAAATGTAATTGGTGAGGTCGTAGCTTGTGATACAATGATCAGTCTTCCAGACAACAATGAAAAACCGGAAGATGGATGCAAATTGAGATACATGACTTGAAGTAAGTATTTTTATTTTAATTGACTAACAATAATCTTCACAAACTATATAATTCCTTTATTACAATTTATTTAGGGGGATTAAAATCCAAGTTACATTGTGGGATGCGTTCACTCAGGAATTCAGTGATTATGTTTCTAATCACAAGGACAATGGGGTTGTTATTGTTGTAATTCAGTTTGCAATGGTGAAGATTTAACGAGGTTTGTGTCACTTATAAAATATACATTTCTATTTAGCAATATTGTATTGACTTCAATTATTTGTTCTGTTTCAAAAAAACCATTTCTTTCTAATTTATTTAATGGTATGAGGTTGTTCATCAATTCTGAAATTGATGAAATCAGGGATTTTAAGAATAGGTCGACAAATATTATTTTCTCTATTTCTCTTATATATTCGATATTTTTTAATATACATTGTTGTTTACTTATATTCCTGATTCAATAGTTTGATTGGAGAGTGACGAATCTAAATCGTCACAACAGCTTTCAATGCTCTCTGGATTGTCTTATTCATATCGTGAAGATTTTCTAGATAAAACCAGTAAAGCAAATATTGTTGAAATTAGTGAAATTGTTGAGGTACTTATTTTTTAATATGGTTTCTATTCATTTAGTATTTGCATTTTATCATGATATATCCTATGTTATACCGGCGAATTCACTAATTATATTAGGAATAGTTAAAGCGTTTAGAAAAGACATTCCTTGGTTTTACGTGGGTTGCAAAAGGTTTAACAGAAAAGTTCGACCCACATACACTATAGCAGACAAAGATGATGGATCATGTATGGTTGAAGAAACGAAAAACTTTGAATGTACTTCTGATAAATGCAAAGGGCAAAAGACTGATGTTTTGCCAAAGTAAGTTAGAACTACATAACACTACTTTTCGTTATCTTTTATATTTTTATATTAATGTTGACATAATAATGATATAGGTTCAAAATTCCTTTGAGAGTTCAAGATGATATTGGAAATATATCATTGGCATTGTTTGATCGGGAAGCTAACAAGGTTCTAAATCAATCTGCAACAAAATTATATGAAAAAAAATTAAAGAGGTATGATTATAAGTCTTATCTTTTTTTGTAATTTTTTTATTTGCTACCAAATGTTTGTTAATGTAAAAGGTGTTTGATTTTTTTTCCAGCATGGTGATTTGGATATGTTTACGGACGATTTCGATGTTTTGCTTGATCGAAAATTTGCAATAAAGATCGAAGTAAATGATTACAACATAAAAAACAGTTGTTTTGTTTATGGTATTTCAAAGCTAACCGATAATGATAACATTTTGAATGAATTGGAGATAAGATTTACTGCTCAAGAGGTAATAATTATCATTGCCAGAAAGTATCATCCAATTTAGTCTCAAATCTTTCTGAGTGTAACACTATTATATGATTTATTATGCAGCCTGCTAAATTTGAATCTGTAAATGTTCATTCAACAGTTTTGAGTTCTCAAGAGAAGTTAAAGGTATTATAAATGCTACCTTCAATGTAGTTTGTAGATATAAATGAAAGCAAGTACTTCTTAAAATGACATATCTGACTATTATCTTATTTGAAGGATGTTGTGTCATGTACTGGTGAGAATGCAACACCCTCTGATATGGACAAGAGCACAACAAGTAGTCCAGAATCACAAGGGAAGTTGTATGAGAAAAGGCTTGGTAAAAGTATTGATCGTAAACGTGATTTTGAAGGTACTTATGATGCCAATCATGAAAGGAAAGAATCGGCAACCAAAACTCTAAAAATTCCAAAACTTGAAAAGTGATATTCTTGGGTTTGATGGACAATTACATTCAACCTTCTTTTTGGTATGTCTTTTGTGGTTGGATTTTGTTTTCAACACAGAATTCTGAATTGGTACTTTCATTTTGTTATACGTTTTGTTTGTTATTTCTTTTGGATTTATTATTAAATTTATTTGCATGAGTGCATAATTGTGTTCATTTTGCCAATCACAAGTGTTAATGAGAAACATTCTTTTGAGAAGTATGCAATGGCAAGGGGGTACTCTGAATCCTTCTAGGTCTTGATTAATTTGTGAGAGTTATTTCCCAGAGTTAGAATATAACTCAAAAATGTTTCCCTCCAGACTTATACGACAACTCTGCTATGTTGTTTTCCATAGTTATAATGTGCATTAAATTTCCATCCTTATAAGACAGCTCCGAAGTAGAACTAAACAAACTTAACATTTGGAGTTAAATTCCTACAGTATAAGTCTGAAAAGTCTTCTTTAAGAGTTCACTCAACCCAACTCTGAAATCTTATTTTCCAGATGGAGCACTATGTGAACTACCATACATAGCTTATGCATAGTCAATGCGGTCCTTCTGCTTTGCCTATGCAAATGTCTAAATTGTAATTTGTTATGCCTCAAATGTTTTCTGAAACTCATTTTATATACTTAGTACAAAACTCTGGATAATCAATCTTTGATGTATTGTTACTCATTTCTTAGACTTAGCAGACTGATGAACTGTTTCTTTCCAGAGTTAAACTTTGAAAAGAACTTCTAACCATAGCTTTTCTCATTGTCACAGCTTTAATGGTTCCACTCTTTTCTTTCCTGCTCAGAGCGTCAGCCACCACGTTAGCTTTTCTCGGGTGGTAGAGGATTTCACAGTCATAGTCATTTACAAGTTCAATCCACCGACGCTGACGCATATTTAATTCTTTCTGGATAAACAAATGTTGCAAACTTTTATGATCAGTATAAATCTGACATTTCGTTCCCATAAGATAATGTCTCCAAATTTTCAGAGCAAACACCACTGTAGCTAATTCCATGTCATGGGTTGGATACTGCTTCTCATGATCTTTCAATTGTCTTGACGCATAAGAAATTACTTTTCCTCTCTGCATCAGAACACATCCTAACCCTAACTTTGAAGCATCGCTGTAAACCACAAAGTCTTCAGATCCATCTGGTAGAGTTAATACTGGCGCGCTGCAAAGATGATCTTTTAATAGTTGAAAAGCTTCTTGCTGTTCTCCTTCCCACTGAAATTTAATGTTCTTCCGAGTCAATAAGAATATCATCAATAAAGTCTTGAATGAATTTACGGTAATAACCGACCAGTCCCAAAAAGCTTCGGACTTCAGAAGGATTTTTTGGAGCTTCCCATCTTGCAACTGCTTCTATTTTCGCTGGATCTACYTTTACCCCTGTTTCTGAGATGACGTGACCCAGGAATTGGAATTCTCTCAACCATAACTCACATTTAGATAACTTTGCGTACAACTTTTCCCTCTTCAATAATTCTAATATCAGACGAAGATGTTCCGCGTGCTCTTTTTCGGTCTTAGAGTATATAAGAATATCATCAATAAATACAATAACGAATTTATCAAGATATTCCTTACATACCCTATTCATCAAATCCATAAAGGCTGCGGGCGCATTAGTTAAGCCGAATGGCATATCTAAGAATTCGTGATGCCCGTACCTAGTTCTGAATGCTGTTGTGGCAACATCTTCTTCCTTGACTTTGAGCTGATGATACCCGGATCTTAAATCAATTTTGGAGAAATAACTTGCTCCCACCAATTGATCAAACAAGTCATCAATCCTTGGTAAATGATATTTGTTTTTGATTGTCAACTTATTCAGTTCACGATAGTCTATACACATTCGCGTAGATCTATCTTTCTTCTTTACAAATAAGACCGGAGCACCCCAAGGTGAAGTGTTGGGTCTAATAAATCCTTTATCAATCAAATCTTTCAACTGTGCAACCAATTCTTTCAATTCAGATGGAGCTAACCATTATGGTGCCTTTTCTACTGGTGCAACCCCTGGTACAAGATCAATTCGGAATTCAATGACTCTGTCTGGTGGTAATCCAGATAAGTCTTCTAGAAAGACTTCTGGATATTCATTAACAATCGGAATCGATTCCTTATTTCTCTTCTCTTTCTTTATATCAATTACGTATGCCAAATATCCTTGGCACCTTTTCCGAATGCTTTTCTGAGCTTTCATTACTGACAAAACACTGGTATGGTGATTCTGACGATCACCATAAATAACAACGGTTCCTTGATCTGGCAGAGTAATTCTGATAATTTTCTGATTACAAACAATACTAGCTTGATACCTTGCCAACCAGTCCATACCCACCACTACATCAAATTCCTTCATCGTCATAAGAAATAACCGAATTGGGAGTTCACAGCCCTCAATAACAATAATACAGTTATTGAACATACTAGTAACAGTTTCCTGACTATTAGCAGTATCAACTGCTAACTCATAATCAAGTATCACAAAATTCAGACATGCAGTTTTAGCAAACAATGGTGATACAAACGAAAAGTTTGCACCAGAGTCAAATAACACCTTATCACGTATTGAATTCAGAAGGAAAAATACCTTTTACCACATTCGATGATGCTTCTGTCTCGTTCTTTGTCATCTGGAAGGACCGTTCCCTCGCCCTTCCTTGCCCTCCTCTGTTTACCGTAGGCCTTCCCTGATTACCTGACGCATTACTTCCCATTGTTAACTGCGGAGTTTTTAACAAGGGACAATTCGGACGAATATGATTCGAAGAATTGCAGTTAAAACACCTTCGATTAGCCGGGCAGCTTCTGGACAGATGGCCTGCTTCACCACACTTATAACATTTTCTTGGGTACATCTTACATTCACCCTGATGAACCTATCGGCATTGTAAACAGACTTTCTCACTTATCTTCTATTCAGATCTGCACAGATCTGTTATCATATCTTACAGTTTTCGGCCCTCAAAAATTTGATGAAGGCCTTTCCCACTTTCTTTTCTCTATAACCTTTCCTTCTGGCTGTCGATTCTTATTTCCTTCGGTCACTTCGGCCGCATCTACCGTCAATGAAAAGGTGTTGTGGTTCATAGCAATGACAAACTTTCTGATTGGGGGTTTCAAATCCCAAATGTACCTTTCCATCTTCCTGGATTCTGTTGAAACATAGTGTTCATCAAAGCGAGGGTATTCAATAAATCTCTCAGTATATTCTTGAACTGTTCCATTTCCTTGTTCTAGCTTCAGGAAATCTTCTTCCATTTGTCTCACTGCAGTTTTAGGGCAAAATTGATTCTTGAATCGTTCCACAAATTCTGCCCAAGACAATGTCTGTAAAACATCTGTTCTGGCCGACGATTCAACTTCCCATCAGAACAAAACATTTGATTTTAATACAGAAACAGCAAATCGAACTTTATTTGTTTTCGGACACCGAGTGGTCTTGAACACAGATTCCATTTCTTTGATCCAACACATGGCTTTCACTAGATCCCTTTCTCCAGAAAATGTTGGTGGCTTACATGCCAAAAACATTTTGATATCTCCCTCCTTGTTGTGAGTAATTGGTATCGAGGGACGAACTTTTATTCTTTCTGTTTCTACTCTGGCTGGTACTCCCATGATAGAAGTCAGAGGTTCTCGCAACTTCCCCATTTCTTCAGCCAACATATCCCTGGTTACGTATTCAGGATGTGGCACCGATCTCTCTTGAACATTCCCAGAATGAGATTCTTCAGGTTCAGAATGAATTCCAGTTTGACCCCTTCCTTGAGACTGGCTTCTTCCTCTGCCTCGTCCCCTTGGTCTTCCTCGACCTCTGATTCCAGATGTGCCAGTCAGAAGATTGACATGTGATTCTTCCCTTTCTTCAAACTTTGGACGAGCCGTTCTTTCAGATCTTCTAGTTCGGCTAGACATCTGCAGATTTTAGTGTTAATATCACATATTCACATTCCCAAATATAATTAAGGTTTTAAGTTCAGATGTGTACCTGTAAATTAATAATTACACTGGCCAGATTTAATTAAAATTTACCTTACACACTGTTCTCTCAACCCATCATATTTATTTCCAATGGTGCTAACTATGTTCGGGACCCTTAACATGCAGTAAAACAGTTTAAGTCTAAGTATCATGTTGTTAAATACCTAAATCCCTTAAACTCAGGCTCTGATACCACTTTCTGTAACACCCCATACCACACATTGCATGTAACATATACTTCATACGGAAGAAATACATGTTTATATACCACTCAGGTCCCTTAGTACAAAAATTTACCATAAAGAATACATTTTCCAAAAATTCAAAATATACTTCTTGTACTAATCAACATTCATCAATCCAAAACTATACATCATAGACAAATCTTCATGCAGATATGTATATAGGAAAATATCACATTTTCCTCTTTGCCTTACCGTCCGTACCTTCTTCAATAAATATTTAAAATCACAAAACGAGGGTTAGACCAAAAGATCTAGTGAGTTACCCTATTTATGTCATTGCAGAGTGAAAATCACCAAAACTTTGTACAAAATAACCTTTCATATATATAACAATTATATGAACAATTAAGAACAAATTACTAGTACCTTTCCACTTTTCAAGTCAACCATTCAGCTATTCAGATAACATACTTCAAACTTTTATAGGTTTGAATCAACCAGGTTCTATATCATGCCACTTTTCAAACCTTTTCATTTAAACAAGGTTTATCTAAAGTTTCAGGCCAAACCTGTTATTTTCTCCTCTATAACCTCCAGACTATGATTTCAATAAAAACCCTGATCCTAAATCTTTAAATCACAAAGAAATAAAGATTCCAAACCATGGTAATTTTAAAGGATATAATAGTAAGAGTTATATTATATAACACACACACAAATGCCACCCTTATATTCAAATGTACACCTCTCCTTGATATGCCATCATTATCCCATGGTACACCTCTCCTTGATATGCCACCTTTGTCCCATGGTACACCTCTCCTTGATATGACACCCTTATTTCCTCATCAAAAACATTTCACAAAACAATTCCATTTAGACCACAGTCAATGGAATTATCAGTTCAAAATCATCTTTATCAAAATTCTCATTTTATATATATATAAAACAATTATATATATAAACCATGCACAAGTCATAATACGAATCCGGTCAACATAGACTTGGCCGGACTTCATCTCTGGTCAAGTCTTGGCCGATTTACCACATCCGGACAACACATCGCCCAAGACCTGTCCGATTTAATACTTAAGAGACTTCCAACACTCTTGTCTGAATAACAAATCCGGACAACACATCACCGAAGGCTTGTCCGATTTAAAATAATCCGGTCAAAACATAAACTCGATATTTATAAATCGCTTAACATTTGTCCGGTTTAAGGCTAAACCGTTTGACTCTTGACCGGTTTAAGTCTAATCCGGACAATACTCAACAAGCGGTTTATTTATAAATCGCTCATGCCTTATCCGGTTTAGGGCTTAAATCGCCCAAGGCTTGTCCGGTTTATGACTAAACCACTCACCCCTTGTCCGGTTTAGTCTAATTCGGACAACATTCAACAAGTTTAAAATAAAAACTATACAATCAATTCATGCAATTGTAAAGAGTTTTTAAAGCAATTAAACCACTCACCTTAAATCTTTTTGAAACCACACACTTGAAATCAATTTGATCTTCAAACCCCGGAATAATCCGGTAAAGACTTCTTTCTCACTATAAATCACTTACTAAAAATGGCAAGAAGATGGTTTTGAGGGCTTCAACCGCTTTTATACCCTTCCTCACCAGGGAAGGCGGTCACACACCATCCCATGCATCCTTATATCATGCATGTGTGTGTATTTATATAAATATATACTCTCATAAACATATGTGCATACATGCATGCATATCACACAAACAAACACACACACACACACACACACACACATATATATATATATATATATATATATATATCATACATACATGTGTATTCACATATACACATAATCTCATTCATGCATCTACATTATGCACATTTTCACATACTAGCATGATCAAATATATCGATTTATCATGCTATCACGAAATTATTTAATCAGATAATCACGTATTTATTATCTCGGGTGATAACCAGAATTCAGTTATCACATTATATATCATGGAACCATCTGTAAGAAATCGTAATTTTTTTTAATGTAACTTAATAATCTATTTTTTTTATTTAGATTATTTTTGTACAACATTTAGTTTATGATTTTTTATTAGGTGTTCTACCAAAGTTTAGTGACACTGAGGGCACAAATACAAATTATTAAAAAATTTAACGAAAATTTGAAGAATAATCCAAGGAAGTTGCAGATGTTTAGATAGACATGTTTCAACCCATGATTATATATATTTAACCAACATGGAGATCGATCCTTAATTAATTGGATGATGCTATGTGAAGACTGATCTTTCCCTACTCAATTTAAAGAAATCTATTATCGTCTTGGAGAGTTCCATTTATGGTTTAGCAGACATGAATTCTATTTGATCACGGGTTCCCGATTTGGGGCGGAGTTTCACCCACCACATTGTACCATTCCCTCAATTAATACAAGATTGTTTGGTAAAATGACCAAACATATTGATATTAAAATCGATCATTTTAGAAATAAATTAACCGACTTAAATAATCAAGACATATAGTACAATGATGTGGTGTGTGTTTGCCTCGTAATCATGTTTTACGTGGTATTTCTAGGATGGAAAAAACTACATTTTCCAACACTGGATTTTACATCTGGTTGAAGATTTAGATATCTGAAACCAATACTCATGGGGCTCATATATATGACATCTTACATATAAGCAGTTGAAAAATGGGTTTGAGCATCGCAAGCACAAAAATTGGCCTCCCAATAAATACACATTGTATGATTTCGTTTATGTTTTCAATGTCGGTTATTGCTGTTTATTTGTTTTATACAATGTTATTTACGGATTAATTGACATTTTCTCAATTTTTTATAACATACCAGATCTAGATTTTGCATACTTTTCCTAGTGGTCAAACGTATTTTCGTTATAATCCATCAATCCCGAGGGCCATTGAATAGAAACGGATGAGAAACATCAAGTGCGAAGAGTGTTGCAAGTCCAACAAAATCGACAAGATTCGTTTTCATTAATTATAAATTTAAATTTAAATTTACTAGGTTTAATTATAATAATTATATTAAAAAACATATATTGATTTATATATTTTAGAACGCGTTTCGTCCCCTCATCTCGTTGGTGACGACACTATTGGAGGAGTCGGCCCAATAATGGTTCGAAAGCAGGGTCTTTTTGGCGAATAATCATAATTGACAGTCGGACCAAGATCATGGCATAGGTGACGAAGATGATGATGATGAGGACAACAACGTCCCACCATCTGTAAAGCGTCAATCATTTGTCGCACACGCGTCACAATCTCCAGGTATGAGCCATAACAACAACATTCATCTATAGCATCTACCTACATCTCCAAATGGTGTGTTGAACTTAACAGATGGAGTCTCGAGGTCGATGAAAAGTTCGTGTCAATGACAGACCTTATAAACGAAAAATATGGGTTTCTTGACACGCGACTTAATAAGTTTGAGAAAGATGTGCCAAAACACGTATTGGAGGCTGACAATACACCATACAACCATTGGCAGGATGATGCGGTAAATATGTTTAAGTTTTCTGATGTTTTTACTTTACAAGTTAACAATTAAATAAACTTTTTAATTTATATTGGATTGTGCATATGCAGTTTATGGCGCAACATTACTCTTCGGTGGATACGGTAAATATGTTTAAGGTTTAGATGTTTTTACTTTACAAGTTAACAATTAAACACACTTTTTAATTTATATTGGATTGTGCGTACACAGTTTATGCTGCAATAGTATTCTTCGATAGATGCAGTAAATATGTTTAAGGTTTTGATGTTTTTATTTTACAAGTTAACAAGTAAATAAAGTTTTTATTTTATATTGGATTGGGCGTACGTAGTTTATGCCGTAGTAAGAACCTGCGATGGATGCTGTAAATATGTTTAAGTTGTTTTATGTTTTAGATTACAAGTTAACAATTATATAAACCTTTTAATTTATATTCGATTGTCCGTACGGAGTTTATACCGCAGCAAAAACCTGCATGGATGCTATAAATATGTAAAAGTTTTTGATGTTTTAGTTTACAAGTTAATAAGTAAATGAACCCTTTAATTTATATTGCTTGTGCATATGCAATTTATGCCATAGCAGTACTCTTCGATTGATGCAGTAAATATGTTTAAGGTTTTAATGTTTTTTACTTTACATGTTAACAAATAAATAAACTTTTCAATTTATATTGGATTGTGCGTATGCAGTTTATGCCGCAACATTACTTCGATGGATGTGGTAAATATGTTTAAGCTTTTTGATGTTGTTACTTTATAAGTTAACAATTAAATAAACTTTTATATTTACATTGGATTGTGTGTACGCAGTTTATGCCGCAGCAGAAACCTGCGATAGATGTTGTACCATCTACATTATCAGGGGTCCCGTCTGTGCCACATGAAATACTTTGTTTGCCCGATGCTCTTGAGAAGTGAGTGAGCAAGAAATCGTGGTGGACAAAATCTCCATTTACGGCCTGAAAGACACAGAAATGGGACAAGAAAGCCGCCGCCCAAATGCCTTTATTGATGCCCACACCAACTATATTCGATGTTGGTCAGTTGTATTATACTATTTAGTTACCCATGATGTGTTTATCGATGTTATCTTATTGGTAGCCTGAAAAGGTTTTTAGCGAATACTATTGGATAGAGATGAATCAAGGTTCTTGGGAAGCAAGGTATAAGAATTATATCCTAATTAATTAAGTTGAAAAATGTATATATCTGACCCATGGTTCCATAATTAATCGATTGTCTTATATTCATAGCATCTTGATGCGTGGAACACATGTTTGCTCCGGAAGAGGCTACCAACTGATCGGTAGACCATCATGCGGCCATGTTGGGTATCAAATCTAGAGAACCAAAAGATTGGCTCCAGTGAGCAAAAAATTTACGGCAATGATATGAAAGAACCATTTCCAGCATTGCGTGACGTCGACCGGGTCAGTAGAATCTCAGAAAAATTTATTGTTATATATAGAAAATAATGTATCAATCAATTTTGATTTGAAACTTATTTTTGCAGGTATTCATCCCTATAAATGTACCCCAGCTTCATTTGGTGACCGCAGAGCTAGAATTATGATCATGGCATTTAACTATCTACGATACTTGTCCTTGGGAAACGTTCAAAAAGTAGATCGATTTTTCAAAATGGTTATAAAGAAGTACCTTCTCGAGTTTTTATTGGAGATAGAATACTATATAGGGTTGGGGAAGATACCCAAATTCCCCAAAATACGGGTATTTTATCCTGAAGAGGTGTCCCGATAGGGTGGAACCCTCAATGATTGTGGGACATATTATAGTATGTTTGTTGAGCAGTTGTCCTAAAGAGATGATGTATATTGTCCGGAGTCGACACCACAACATACTACGTTATTTCGCCAACGTTTGACATCTCTTTTGCACGCTATACGTATAACTTAGTTGTAATAAAACATATTTTTGGTTTACATGATAGTTATTTGACTAATAATCGTGTAAATGACAATTATCCTACAATAATCGTTTAAATGACTAATAATCATTTAAATGAGTAAATAACTTATTGATACGAACAAATTATAGATTTATTCAATTTAGATGAACAAAAACATCAAGATTACTAAAAGGAAAATCCAACTTATCACCAATATCATCTTCAACCTACGAGCCTCTGAAACAACTTGAAAAAGGTTGCTTCAAGATTGTTTTTTGATCTTAATAACCCTGGAATAATTACCACATATCAAAGGTACATGAATGGTCAAACCAATCAATAAATCCACGATTTCGTCCTTGTAAAAAAGTTAGTAAGGAATATATATTTATATATATATATATATATATAGAGAGAGAGAGAGAGAGAGAGAGAGAGAGAGAGAGAGAGAGAGAGAGAAAGAGAGTGATTGCAAACCACCCTCATTTGTGAAAATCATACAAACCAATATCATCCATCCATTTTCTTGATCAATGGTAAAGATTAAATGTGTTTATATTAGGAATAAAAGATAAAATAAAATAAAATTGTAATTTTTAATTAAAAAAGGGCAAAATTGTTAAATTCCCACTGATTTTGTAAACGAGGTAACAAGGTCATAGATATCTTAATATTAACGAAACAAAATCTGTTAGACCCCATAATTTATAGGTGTAAAAGTAATGAAGAACAATAAGTTATGAAGAACCAGAAGACCGATGAAGACATTAAGGCAGAATTGACCAAGTCTGGAGAAGAACCAGAGGGTCGATGAACAACCAGAAAGCGATGGAAAGAGCATCTTCATCACCCCTTTGGTCAACAACACTTAGAGTTTTCTTCAACAATTCAACCAGAGGCATACGATGAGGATATGAAGATAGGGTTGAATCATCATTCCATGAAAGACAGCTGGAGATGACAAATCGACAGCTGGATTTCAAGTTTATCTTAATTTATAGATTATCCATAGTTTAGATAAACTTTATCCGTTAGTAGAAGATTAGCTAAATAGTCTCCCTAGATAGTTATCTTCTAATTAGCCTTCTAGTATAAATAGGTGATTAGGCCTATTGTTAAAAATATCACTTTTACGATTTTCATATACTCAAGATTATTCTTTGAATGTTCATACATTGTTCTTGAGTGTTCGTCATTTTGTTCATTAAAACACTATAATTTGGTTATTCTTAACTCGATTATTAGTGTTATTGAGAGATCTGGGATCAACAATTGTCTCAGAGCTAATTGATTGTTTTTTCCAATCAAACGATTATACAAAATCTCTCAAATTTTTTTATAAAAACGTAAAAATTTTCTCTTCTAAAAATCCTCAATGGCCAACTGGAATTCTGCGTTTAGTGTTGGCTCCATCACAAGCCTCCTACTCTTCAACGAGAAGAGTACCTGTAATGGAGGATAAGGATGGTAAACTTCTTGGAAGGAATGGACAGGAACCTCCTGCGATCTGTAATGGAGGGTCCTTACGTTCCACAGACTCTTGTCCCAAGAGTCCCAGGAACAAATACCACAGTTTAAATCCCTGCCTACTACATGCCCAAGGATGAGAAGAATTAGGATGAAGACGACATAGAACGGGTTGAGACCGACAAGAAGGCCAAAAGACTGATAATCATAGCCATACCCAATGAAATCTTCCAATCCCTTGATGCATGTTCCGTAGCCAAGGAACTATGAGATGAACTGGCAAGCCAACTGGAAGGAGGGGCAAAAACAAAGAAGAATCGTAGAGCACAATGTCTCAACGAATACACCAACTTCAAGGCTCTTCCTGATGAACCGATTCAGAAGACATACGATCRTTTCRAYACATTGATTAATCAATGTTGTCGAAACGATATCTCCAGAACTAAGGAAGAAAACAATGTTTTATTCCTAAAAAGTCTTGGCGATGAATGGACTCAGCTGTCGATATCCCTTCAAGAAAATCAGGACCTAGACGGCTAGTCACTTCATGATCTGTATGGAACGCTTGCAGCACAAGAGAACGACATTATGAAGAACACGGTATCCATCGGTGGACCTTTAGCTCTTGCTGCCGATGAAAAGAAAATATCAAGGACCCCTACCAGAGAACATAAGAAGAAAGGAAAGAAAGCACTGGTGGTAGAATCAGAATCTGAAGACGAAACTTCTGAATCAGATGATGATATCAAAGCCTTTGCCAAATATCTGGCCTTGATTACAAAGCAGTTCCAGAAAAAGTTCATCAAGAAACCCTATGAACGAAAAGAATTCAAGAGGGAAAGGATCAGTCATCCTATGAAAGAAAGCCATCTAAATTTCATCAGAGGGAAGATAGAAGAGATGGAAGAGAAGAGAGAGAAGAAAGAAGAGCAGATAGAAGAGACGAGAGGAAAGAGGACAAGGATGGAAGGAAAAATGACCTCCGCTGCTTCAGGTGCGGAAAACTTGGTCATTTTTCAAAAGAATGCAGAGGACGATTGGTAAAGGATGCTGACTATTACAAAGTATAATCTTAGAGAGCGAAGCCTGATGGCTGAGAAAGAAAACTGGGTGTCTAATTCTTCATCTGATGAAGAAGACAAAGCACTCATCTATCTGATGGCCACGTCCAATGCAGAATCTGATAATCAGGTATGTGAGTCTACTTCCAATGAAACCAACTCTGCTCCATCTGAGCTAGAGTTAAGGGTGAGAAAACTTTCAGAGGATTTCTTTAAATTAAAAGAGAAATAAAATTTTGAAAAATCTGAAAGAATAAAAGCGGAAAAAGAAGCAAGTTTCTACAAAAAAGAGACTGACCTTCTAACCGAAGAAAAAGCAGAACTTGCTTAGGAAAAGACTCGCATCACCACACTTAAGAAATCAGAGGATGATAAACTTCTGGAACTAAACAAACAAATAACTAAGGACTTAGAAAAGAAAACTAAGGCCTTAAAAGAATCCGAGGCAGATAGACTAAATTCAGTTGCTCTTAAAGATTTCTTTCAAAAGGAACGGGAAATCCTTCACCAGAAGCTTCAAACCAATGAACTTCTGATGAAGAAGTATAAAGATGCCCACGATGTTTATGAAAATTAAATGGTCAAACGGACACTCAAGGGATTGTATTCAATGAATTGGACTCCATCGATTCAAAGAAATCCACCATTGAATCCACTTTCAAACTTGGATGCATTCAGAAACCCGACTTTCTTCCAAAACCAAAAAGCAAAATTTAAAAGAGTTAAAGTCGATGGAAAAACTGTCATTTTAAGACAGGATTTTGAGAATGTGGTGTACGAGAACAGTACAAGTAAGAATTCTAATGTAAGGAATGACACCTCCAAATCAGAGACCGATGGAAACCCTATGGTCAAACCAGAATCTCTGATTGTCAATCCCACTTCATCAGCAAGTACTGTTGATAAAAAGGAGAATCCCAATGAGGAACCATCAGCTGATGAGTCGATGAACCATCAGCTGATGAGTCGATGAACCATCCAAGTAAAACTGGAAGTTCATCTAAGTCAGAATCGATGGAACCTCAGACAGATCACTCTGAAGCATCAACCTCTGAACCCACTCCTCTCACAGACATTAATGCTTATTTTAACTTCGAGAAATCAGCAAGAGACTTTCTCGATTCCGAATCTGAAGAAGAAATAATATGTGAATCATCAGAAATCATTAAGGATAAAAAGCCTAAAAACTTCAAATCCTCAATGAAAACTGTTATTCCATCATTGATGAAATCTTCGGACAAAGTAA
Organism: Cynara cardunculus var. scolymus; assembly: GCF_001531365.2. Lineage (NCBI taxonomy): Eukaryota > Viridiplantae > Streptophyta > Magnoliopsida > Asterales > Asteraceae > Cynara > Cynara cardunculus. The sequence goes on along the minus strand of NC_037544.1, from coordinate 27,652,368 downwards.
AGGGAAAGCTGAGAAATAGCAAATCTGCCAAAGATAACTCACAAGGCCCTAGTACATCCATCAAGTTCATCAAGTTTACTCGTGAGCAAAAACAGAAGTGGCCTGCCTCTAAGAAAACTAACCACCACTTTTCCTCTCATTCAACTGAAGAAAAACAGACCTTCCTCAGGAGAAAAGAAGTAAAGCCAAAGACCTCTTCAAATAAAAAATCTGAACTAGATAGAAAGTTTGTAAAAACAACCGAAGCTAGGACAGGATTTACATCTCCTGCATTTACTTGTTCGTTTCCATCGAATAAAAAGGACGTTAGACATACATATCCAAAGCATCATAACTATCAATGTTTAACTCTTTTAAAAAACCTGAGGAATCACATGTTGACACATCACTGCCCATTCTCCCAACACGTTTATCGATACGAAGTTAAAACCAATGAAAACGTAAAGAAGCCCAAACCCAAGGGCAAGGGAAATACTAATAAACCTAAGCCTGCAAAGGCTAAGGGAAATGAAAAGAGAGTGGTACCCCCTACTAACAAACGTGGACCCATAAAGAAATGGGTACCTAAAACCCCTTAACTTGTCTTGCAAGACCAGCATGTGCAACCATGGTACATGGATTCAGGTTGCTCCAGGCACATGACTGGTGATAAAAGTCAGCTATCCTTCTTCATCGAAAAATTTGGAGGCTCTATGACTTTTGGAGACAACAGCAAGGGTACAATCAAGGGATATGGCACTCTCATCAAAGGAAAAATCTCCATCAGTAAGGTGGCTTATGTTGAAGGTTTAAAGCACAACTTACTGAGCATAAGCCAGTTCTGCGACAAGGGTCTTGAAGTCAGGTTCCGCAAAGGCTTCTGTATCATAGAAACAAAGCCCGGGCAAACAATCATCAAGGCAAAGAGAGAAGGAAATCTCTATCTTCAAGATTTTGAATCCTCTATGGGACAAGACACCCTCTGTCTTATGTCTCATAAGAGCGATGAAAATTGGCTATGGCATCAAAAGTTCTCACATCTCAACCTTGATGCACTATGAAAACTAGCCACACAGAAGTTGGTCAAGGGAATTCCGGATCTCAAATTCGAAAAAGATCATCTTTGCTCAGCCTGTGAAATGGAAAAACTAAGACGGGCCTCACATAAAACCAAGTCAGAAACCTCCTGCATCAAGCCCTTGGACATGGTACATATAGACCTCTGTGGGCCTATATCAACTCAAAGTCTCTCTGGAAAGAAGTACATGATAGTACTGGTTGATGAATACTCCAGATACACCTGGGTTGAATTTGTAAAGAAGAAATCAGATGTTCCAGACCTACTCATTGGAGTGATAAAAAGGCTCAAAGTCCTTCTACAACGAAAACTAATAAAGGTTAGAAGCGACAATGGAACTGAATTCAAAAATGCCAAAATCGATGAATACCTCATCAGTGAAGGCATTACACAAAACTTTTCAGCAGCTAGAACTCCACAACAGAATGGAGTGGTGGAGCAAAGGAACATAACCCTCGTGGAAGCAGCAAGGACCATGCTTGCTTCATCGGAGTTACCCATCACATTCTGGGTTGAAGCTATTTCCACTGCATGCTTTACCCAGAATCGATCAATCATCAACAAGAGGCACCAGAAGACACCTTATGAGCTCATCAACCAAAGAAGACCAAATGTCAAGTATTTTAATGTCTTTGGGTGCAAATGCTTTGTACTCAACGATAGAAAATATCTTGGCAAGTTCGACAAGAAAGCTGATAAAGGGATCTTTCTGGGCTATTCTCAAACTGCCAAGGCCTACAGAGTCTACATCAAAAGGACAAGAATCTTCATAGAAAGCATCAATGTGTCCTTTGATGATTCCACACCAATGACTTCTGAACACAACAGTTCAGAACTCGGACTTCAAAGGAGAGCATCTGATTCATCACTTGGAAAACCCAATGAATCAGAGTTAGCTCAATTATTTGAAGACATCTTCGAGGAAGAAGTAATCTCTGGACATGCACCAACTGCAAAATCCACTTCCAGAACCGATGAAAAACGTGAAGTTTCCGATGCTACAGGTACACCTCTTACTGAAACTCATGTTACTTCACCTTCTACTTCTTCTGTGTCTTCAGATCAATATCAAGAACCATAGTCTAACTCTGGAGATGATCTCTTTGAGGGGGAGCAAACAGTCCCATCAGTCGATGAAGAACTGCATCATGTTGCTCCAGAACCCCAATCAAGCACCAAGTGGACAAATGATCACCCACACCACCAAATCATTGGTGATCCAACCTCTGGTGTCAAGACGAAATCTACCACTGCCAATGAATGCTTCTTCGCCAACTTTCTGAGCATGATAGAACCAAAGAAAATTTCGAAAGCCCTACTAGACCCAAACTGGATAGACGCGATGCAATAAGAATTACTCTAGTTTGAAGGAAACAAAGTATGGTCTCTTATGCCTCTACCCAAAGGGAAGACGGCCATAGAAACCAAATGGAATTTCCGAAACAAGAAGGACGAAGATGGCATAGTCATAAGGAACAAAGGCAGGCTTGTTGCCAAGGGCTACTGCCAGGAAGAAGGGATTGACTACGATGAAACATTTGCTCCCGTTGCAAGACTTGAGGCCATCCAGATATTCCTAGCCTATGCAGCTCACAAAGGCTTCAAGATTTATCAGATGGATGTCAAGTCTGCCTTCCTAAACGGCACACTTCAAGAAGAAGTATACATGCAGCAGGCCCCTGGGTTTGAAGATCCAAAACATCCAGATAATGTCTACTTTCTGGACAAAGCTCTCCATGGGCTGAAGCAAGCACCCAGGGCCTGGTATGAAAGACTATCAACCTTTCTCATCAACAATGGATTCGAAAAAGGTACAATCGATACAACCCTCTTTCTCAAAAAGCACAAAGGAGATATCTTACTTGTTCAAATATATGTGGACGACATCATATTTGGTTCTACAAATGCAAAACATTGCGAAAAATTCTCAGAGTTGATGAAAAGCAAATTTGAGATGAGCA
>NC_037544.1:27637677-27648470 GCF_001531365.2 Cynara cardunculus var. scolymus | reverse complement strand
CAGAGCCTCTGGTCACCTCAATCATCATTATTATTGGTTCTAGGGGGAGTTTTTAAAACTCAAAACCAATCTTCATGCATCATTTGAGGGGGAGCTACTCATTCATCATGAAACTCCACTATACTCATGCATTTTCCATACCATAGCCTCTGGTTATACTATCCAGAGCCTCTAGACACATAAATGCTACATAAATACTGAATACACCTTGTGTATTTAACAAGAGCCCCTCTGGTTCTACATAATGGATTGCCCATGCTTATACAGAAGCTCTGGTTTGCCATCCAAGGATTCTTAATCATTAAATCCAACATTTCATCGACGAATTCCTTCATCGATATTCAACCAGAGCACCTCTGGTTCCCCATCAAAAGGGTTATGTGCAACCAGAAGTCCTCTGGTTCCATGACAAAATCACTTTCATCCATAAACCCATCAAAATTGAAAAACTTTCTAAAGATTACACAAAATTGCAGCTTTTGTGACTAAAACTATATAACATGGATTTTTAGAAGACCAAAACTTCGTAATTTGTATTAATCTTACAATTAGATGGAATTTTAAAATTTCAATTGTTTTTGGATTAATCTTTAACGAGATATTATTTGGAATAAATTCTTACTTCAAATAATCCATACGTCATCCTCACACGCGCCTGACACCATATACAGCTTGTTCCCCATGAACCGTTTCAAATTTCCCTTCCCTAACCCCGCCTTGACACGTGTCGTCCAACATTAATGGCACGTACAATCAAGACGGCTCATGATCTCCAAATCAAATCACCTTTTACCCAACCGACTCCCATTTTCATGATTATTTCAATATAATAATCAAGAAAACCTTTTGCTATTGCCCACCCCCTACCACACCCCCCACCTTCTCCCTACCTATAAATACCCTTCTTCACTCTCCATTTACTCTTTATGCTCCCAAAAAACCTGCAAACAGACTTTGACGAACGAACTTACCTGTAACTTCCTACGCATTGGCTTCCTCCGCATCACACGAGTCCAACAACAATGATAGCCACGTTCAATCCACCGGCACCGACAGCTGCGCAATCGTCTTCCTCCCAATGAAGCCCAACAACCATGCCATTGAACTGCGAAACACCCTTTTCGATGACATGTTTGCCGTCATGATCGAATTCTTCAAAAACTGCATCCTTCTACCAGCACTGACCCTCACTGACAATGGCGTACCACTAAAGTACGTCCAATAGTACTGGCAGACCTGCGAATTTGACCCTGAAAGCCATGGAATAATGGGGGACATTGACGCCCCAAACGACATGATTTGTTCGCTCAAGATCTCGCAGAAAAAAGTATCTCGAGTTTTGTGCATCCCAACCCATCAAGAACTCGACATTGAGCAATATGCCGAGCCACCCACCACCTCCGACATCCTCCCAAATGCTAGGTTACAATCATGACCTACGCAACGTCTCCGACTTCAAAAGGCAGTGTTTACCACCAATGTGGAATATGTTCTTTTCCATATTGAACAGGGCCCTCACCTGCAAACTAGGGTCGATGGACCAGGGCAACATCAACATCATGACGATCATGTACGGACTCTTCTTCAACATCCCTCTCGACTATGCTTTTCTCATATACAATGAGATCCATACTGCGGTAGTCAGGAAGTGTAAGCTCCAGGCGACTGGCAAGCCCTTAACCTCTGTTTTGTTTCCTTGTTTGCTAGCTCTCTTCATAGGGGATGCGATGAGGAAACATGACCTCCCGGCCAAAGAACCATTCACCCCCGTCTTCAAAATGCATGGCCATCGACCCACTCTCTCGAAGGAAGGATATACCATCAACAGACCAGTCTCCAGAGCAATGCTCAGTGTAATACCAGAGACATCGGAGATCCGACGAACTTATGAACACTCTCTGCTGTCCCATGAACCAAGGGCAGCTACCCAGAGCGAATAGAACCGTCCCCATAATCGAGCGAGGAAGCACAAGAGCCATCTTCATCGGATGATGAAGATGATGATGATAATGGTACTCCACGTGCATCCCCCGGCCCTCCACAAACACATCCCCCTCCCTCTTCCTAAAGGGCAACCACCTCCTCTACCCCTAGCGATCAAGGCCAAAGGGGTATTGAACAAGGACCACCCAATTCAATCCCACAACCAGCAAGTCATCCAGAGGCCATTCTTTGGGCCTCTTCAGATGATTTACCTGAGGAACCTCAATTTCCATCGTCCCTCTCCCAACAGAGAGGCGATGAAGACATAAGAGCCACATTGCCTCATGGCTCGATAGTACCACCCACACACCCAGAAGCATGTATTGCTTCTGCCGTTGATGAATCCCAATATCGTTCAGAGCGATCTCCCTTTCGTGCACCATAACCCCCTTCGATACTTGATCTAGCGAAGGGGAAACACACATACTTCTCTTACCCGGCCTCTGAAGCCGAGGAAGAAGAAGAAGTTGTCGCAACATCTGGAGATAGCTCCTCACTTGAGGGCTATCAAGGACATGATGGAAGTCCTTCAAGGCCTACATTTTCACAAGGCATTGAAGGCGCCTAAGGAGCAGAGGCTCAACCTGCAGCATCCGTTGCTACAGGGGTTACCCCCACGGCAGAACTGGTCACAAAGGCCGAGTTCCAAGCCTTTGTTGACTTAGTTCAGCGGTCCTTGGAAGACCTAAAACTCATCATCCAAGGGATTGTTGAAAACCCGCCATCCATCAATACCACCACCATTCAACAATCTCTTGGCACCCTTCAACAGACCCTTACCACCCTTGCCACCTAAACCCGAGACAATACCACCCATCTCCAAATGCTTCAACAAACCGTCACCCAACACCACCTCCTCCCTTGCCACCCAAAGAAACCAACTCCTCATCCACTCCATCGCCACTCTCACAGCCCAGGAAACTACGACCGATGAGAACCTAGCCTCCATCACCACCCAAATAAACACCATCTTCTAGACCCTTAACGCCCTACCAGCCATCATACTCTCCCAACTCCCTCAACCAACCCCACCCCAAACAACTTCATCAATCAATGAAACCCTGGCCTCCCTCACCAACCAAATGACCGCCATACAAACCACCCTAACCCAACTCCCAGCCACTATACTAGCCAACATACCCCAACCTCCACCACCTCCACCTCCACCTCCCTCTGCAGGCCCATCCTTCGATTCAACCTTCTCCTCCTTCACTACAGAGGTGAGGAATCTAATTGCCAACCTTCCCAATCCTCCATCGACATCCACCACCACCTATGTGCCACCGCCACTTACATTAAGCATGGATTTTGCCACCAGAGCCGATCTCCGGGCTCTATCCAAGGCACTGATCTCATCGTTCAATGAGATAAGTGCAAAGTTTGCTGTCAGGTCGATTGAGTCTACCATTGCGCTGAGGAAGAATCTTATACAACAGCAAGATTGAACAAACACTCTTCTTTGCACCATGGAACAACGACGCAACAAGGATTGAGTGCGCACATTAGCCGACCACATACGGCTGTGGAAGAAGAACAGGTCCTGGGCCTCCTGCTCATCAAGCCGCCCCCTTAAACAACGAAGGCATGAGGATCCATACCCCGATGATCAAGGTTTCTGTCCTCATGAGGGGGAGAATCAGGCCACAGCTTCACAACAAACGGAATCCGCTGCACCTTCATCATCCCACCGACAAACACAAAACCCACCATCACCCCACCAAGGAACCCAAGCAAGGGAACCAGAGGCTCAGCCCTCTGAAGATGTACATAATATACATGTTCCCCTTGCTACCACACCTAAACCCATCGTGTTGAGTTCCTCAACCAATGAAAATCTATCCACCCCACCAACAGAAACCAACCCACCTTTTACTCCATCACCAACACCAAACCTACCATTAACCCCATCATCAACCCCTCGCGATACACAACCTTTCATCATCCAACTCGATGAACCTGAACCACCCCAAAATGAGCCAACCCAAGAAACCATCCCATTGCCAACCGATACACAACCTACTACCCAAACTCAACCCCCAATCGAACCAACTATGGTGCAAGTGGACATTCCCTCTTCATCAAGGCACCCTCCGCAGAGCCTAGTCCATGAAATAATCGAGAACATGGAGTCGCTAAGGAGACGTCCAAAGATACCTCCCATGGAACCCATCATGATGGAAAACATCCATCAGTATCTATACCACAATCGCGATGAAAGCTTGTCTCTCCATCCTCCAGTTCTATCACCAGAATCAATGGACCTCCTACACCATCGATTTGTTAGACAGACTACCTGACCACCACAAGCTATCTTCTCAAATGATGGGATAAGGATGGTAATGGATATCAAGATGAGGACCTTTGTCAATAGAGCTATTAGATATATTGAGTACACGGTGGAGAGAGCTCATGGTCAGGTCAGCGTCTTCAATGACAATGACTTGATCAATCTCAACCCCTACGACTTGATCGACCTTTATGCGTTCACAGCTCAGAGACAGGATCAAGGAATAAGATTTGGGATGGCAAACAGAGCGATAGTGAAGACGATGGAGACCCTGGTGAAGCATAGAGCCAAAAGTGATTTTCAAATTGCTCTTCAATTGGGTATCGAAAGACTCTCCTACACCCCACCGAATGAAGACTTTTCTGGACTGCAGGAGATGAGATCTGCCTCTGTCTTAACTCAACCCGAGCTTGGACTTGTCTTCAAGAATGAGTTCGGGGCAAAGAAATTTTTTAAACTAATTGAAGCCTTCAAGTATTCAACCGATACACTTGAGTGGTTTCAAAAGGTTATCAGAGAGAGGCTGGGCAGAACTCATGTGCCAAGAGAAGATGGGAAGCAACTCATTCATGAGATATCAACAATCATCAGTTATCGAAGACTACTTCTGCACTACTAGGATATATCTCAAGGTAGATCATGAATGAAGTTTTAAATTTTTTTCCTTAATATGAAATGTCTTTTGCTTCCAGTATTGTAAGAATTCATCATCCAATGAAAATTTGGAATTCGATGCTTTTCTTTAGATTAGTCTCTGTTCTTCAAAATTATTCATAGATTAGTTTATGTTTGTTCTTTCATTACTTAGGAGGAGATTGTTAGACCCCATAATTTATAAGTGTAAAAGTATTGAAGAACAATAAGTGATGAAGAACCAGAAGACCGATGAAGACATTAAGACAGAATTGACCAAGTCTAGAGAAGAACCAGAGGGTCAATGAACAACCAGAGATGTGATGGAAAGAGCATATTCATCACCCCTTTGGTCAACAAAACTTAGAGTTTTCTTCAGCAATTCAACCAGAGGCATACGATGAGGATATGAAGATAAGGTTGAATCATCATCCCATGAARGACAGCTGGAGATGACAAATCGACAGCTGGATTTCAAGTTTATCTTAATTTATAGCTTATCCATAGTTTAGATAAACTTTATCCGTTAGTAGAAGATTAGCTAAATTGTCTCACTAGATAGTTATCTTCTAATTAGTCTTCTAGTATAAATAGGTGATTAGACCTATTGTTAAAAATGTCGCTTTTACGATTTTCATATTGAAAAAGGTGAAATCATTGGCACTCAAGAGTATTCTTTGAATGTTCATACATTGTTCTTGAGTGTTCATCATTTTGTTCGTTAAAACACTATAATTTGGTTATTCTTAACTAGATTATTAGTGTTATTGAGAGATCTGGGATCAACAAAATCATTGTTTTAGAATCTCTATATATCATTTTATAATTACTAAGATTTTAACCAAAATGTTAGAATAATCTGAAAAATTATATGTTTGTTATAAATTATCTTCATTTTATGACTAAATATTATAAATAAAATAACATCCACGTTAAAAATAGATCCAAGTAAGGAGCAATGAAACTAGATATATCTTAATAAATTATGAAACATAAAAACATACTTTAATCAACAAAAAATAATGAAACCTTTAAAATACTAAATGAAATATTTTGTTTCATTAAATGAATGAATGAAACTGTTTCACCATTAATTGAATGAACTCACGTGACTCTTTGTCATCTACAATGAAAGATGGACCATTTGACATGTAGTAGTGAACGACATATGAAACTATTTCATTAACAGTTATTGAAGTAGGATTGGACTCTTAATAATTTCTAATCAAACTAAAGAATGAAACATTTTTGAAAATTGAATGAAACATTTTAAGAATTGAATACTTTATTTTTGTAAGTGAAACTTTTTCATGCATAAAACGTTTCGAAATATTAATAAATTAAATTCATCAGTGAAATTGTGTTCATGGTYACTATTRAACATGACATTCGTTTCATTACTCAAACTACATATATTTGGTCAATGAAACGAAATCAGATTTCATATTGTACTCCTTTTACAATTCATATTTTAGAAGTATAATTTAATAAAATAATAAAAAAATATTAATGGTAATAATTTTTTATTAAAAATAATTGATTTACCACCTTCTATATTAATAGTTTCTATATTTACGTTTCCATAATTAAGAATAATTATTACCTTCCAATGTTAACCAGTATACAATCAAATGACCATTATACCCTTACTTATTACAATTAAAAAAAACAAACATTTCCTATTAGTCGAAAGTGGTTTGCATAGTTTTCACGAATCGGACGGTTTGTAATCTACCCCGTCTTTCTCTCTCTCTCTCTCTCTCTCTCTATATATATATATATATATATATGAGAAAAGAATATTATGCAACGGTTTAATAAACGTAACACTCACAGGTAATGAACAACAAAAGTGTGAAGTCCAGAAATCATACAAATATGATATGATCTTCAAGAATCAAGATGAACATAAAAGTAGAGAGAATATTATCAAAGATTGATTAGATTGAGAGAGAGAAATTTACAGCTCTAATCTTGATTACAATTCTAGTAATGACTTCGTAATGACAATTACAAAGGAAAATACTATTTATACTAGGAAATAGTAAAACTACACTATTACATAATAAAGCTATTCTAAGGAGAAACTTGAATACAACTTCAACGCTCTAACTTGAACCCAACATTCTCCCCCTTTGGATTCAAGTTTGGACTCTTGTGAATTTCGTTTTCCGCAGTCCAAGTATCTTCTCCAATCTTCTTAGAGCATTCCTATATTGGATCTTCTCCTCGAGCAAGTTTATCGCATTGATCAGCAAGTATCTTTCCTTAGAACTCATCCGTTCAGATTCAGCAGCTTTATCGTTCATCACCCTCTTCAAGTCAAGTGCCCTTCTCACTAATTTGATCATACCGTTAGAATACTTATTCAACTCGCTAAACCTCATGAACTTCTTTACTTGTAGTTGCAAATAGACGACCCCGAACTCTGGGCTTTCAAGAAACATATACACTGGATAGCCTTCAATGTCTTCTAGGTCTTGATTTGGTCTTTTAAGATTGATTCGCTGATTGTCTTCAAGGCTCATCTGTACATCAATGACCATTGCCAGTTTAACATGACAGCGTATAAATCTCTTGATTGCTTCAAGAGCAACCAATTCTCCTTCTTTTCTGATCATCATGTTTTTTAGTTCAAAATACATATATTCAAGGTCACCCAAGTATAAGTTCGAGAAGTCTGCTTTGCTGAATCTCCAAATCTGACCATCCTGCCTTGTTACAGTGAAAACAGGATACCAGATTCTCAATAATTTCTGAGCATCTATTTGTTTGATCGTCACAATCCGATGCTTTGTACGAACTTCACTGATTGGTTGGCACTTGGCTTTCAGAAGATGACGGTATTCAGTACGATATTCTCTTGTCTGCTTATGAATACCCAGAACTCTNCTTCTAGTATAAATAGGTGATTAGACCTATTGTTAAAAATGTCGCTTTTACGATTTTCATATTGAAAAAGGTGAAATCATTGGCACTCAAGAGTATTCTTTGAATGTTCATACATTGTTCTTGAGTGTTCATCATTTTGTTCGTTAAAACACTATAATTTGGTTATTCTTAACTAGATTATTAGTGTTATTGAGAGATCTGGGATCAACAAAATCATTGTTTTAGAATCTCTATATATCATTTTATAATTACTAAGATTTTAACCAAAATGTTAGAATAATCTGAAAAATTATATGTTTGTTATAAATTATCTTCATTTTATGACTAAATATTATAAATAAAATAACATCCACGTTAAAAATAGATCCAAGTAAGGAGCAATGAAACTAGATATATCTTAATAAATTATGAAACATAAAAACATACTTTAATCAACAAAAAATAATGAAACCTTTAAAATACTAAATGAAATATTTTGTTTCATTAAATGAATGAATGAAACTGTTTCACCATTAATTGAATGAACTCACGTGACTCTTTGTCATCTACAATGAAAGATGGACCATTTGACATGTAGTAGTGAACGACATATGAAACTATTTCATTAACAGTTATTGAAGTAGGATTGGACTCTTAATAATTTCTAATCAAACTAAAGAATGAAACATTTTTGAAAATTGAATGAAACATTTTAAGAATTGAATACTTTATTTTTGTAAGTGAAACTTTTTCATGCATAAAACGTTTCGAAATATTAATAAATTAAATTCATCAGTGAAATTGTGTTCATGGTYACTATTRAACATGACATTCGTTTCATTACTCAAACTACATATATTTGGTCAATGAAACGAAATCAGATTTCATATTGTACTCCTTTTACAATTCATATTTTAGAAGTATAATTTAATAAAATAATAAAAAAATATTAATGGTAATAATTTTTTATTAAAAATAATTGATTTACCACCTTCTATATTAATAGTTTCTATATTTACGTTTCCATAATTAAGAATAATTATTACCTTCCAATGTTAACCAGTATACAATCAAATGACCATTATACCCTTACTTATTACAATTAAAAAAAACAAACATTTCCTATTAGTCGAAAGTGGTTTGCATAGTTTTCACGAATCGGACGGTTTGTAATCTACCCCGTCTTTCTCTCTCTCTCTCTCTCTCTCTCTATATATATATATATATATATATGAGAAAAGAATATTATGCAACGGTTTAATAAACGTAACACTCACAGGTAATGAACAACAAAAGTGTGAAGTCCAGAAATCATACAAATATGATATGATCTTCAAGAATCAAGATGAACATAAAAGTAGAGAGAATATTATCAAAGATTGATTAGATTGAGAGAGAGAAATTTACAGCTCTAATCTTGATTACAATTCTACTAATGACTTCGTAATGACAATTACAAAGGAAAATACTATTTATACTATGAAATAGTAAAACTACACTATTACATAATAAAGCTATTCTAAGGAGAAACTTGAATACAACTTTAACGCTCTAACTTGAACCCAACAAAAAGAATCGACGATCTGGGCTTTCATCGATCCATGAAGTTCAGATGATTACATTAGCGCCGCAGTTACAACATCTAACCATTTATGAGCTACTTAGTTGAGAGTGAATGAAGATTTGATGGTGGAACATGTGTGTGAAAGAAAACAAGTTTATTTATAAGGAAATATATGGGGACTTGTCACATCATCACCATTAAGTAGATAAATGGAACAAGATATACAACATAAATACATTAGTCATAATTTAATTATTAAGGGGTCGTTTATCAAAGACTTATCCGGTAAGTGTTTATCGGTAAAATTTAATACTATTATGTAATTACCGGGTAAGATTTTAGTCCATCAAAACATCGTATGCAACAATTTACCTGGTAAGCGCTTACCGAGGTAAGAGTTGTCGCCCTCACTTACCGGTTAAGACTTTTGGTCCTTGTCTCGCTATTATCGGGTAAGATTCTTGGTATTTACTATATTCATCCGGTGAGGTAATGTTACTTGGTAAGCGCTTACCCAGGTAAGCGTTTGGTAAACGGCCTCTAAGATACACACTCAGTCATAAATGAAATGCACTATGAACATAAAATACAATTACTTGAAGCTACAAACTGAAAGCGATAAGGACAAATTTTTATATAGAATACTACAAGAGTTATATATATTTGGTCCTAAAAAGACAAAATACTAATGAAAATCACCTTTGTTACGTCGTCATTGAGTTGTCAAATCAAACAAAAAAGTTGTGTTATAGAATGTCTCCATTACAGGACAAAATAGAGGTCAAAATCGCCCCCGAGGCGATTTGCATGGAATATCTTACAAAACTAGATTTTTTCCCTAAATGATATACATATGGGACTCATTCGTATCTCAAATCCTAAAATCGCCCTTCAAAGGCATTTTAGTGTAAATTTTATAAAAATGTCTAAAAAATAATCATTTTATTAATATATTAATATATAAAATAGTTATTTTAGATAATTTTCCATAGAGACAATATTGAATAAACACGTCTTATTTTTAGTTACATCAAACTCATTTGACATTGTTTTTCATCCATAAATACGTTATATTTTACATTATTTTGATATTTGTAAAGAATAAAAATCAAATTTAGAGTAATTTTATCTATTGATGTCATTTTTAATTAATAAATTTGATGGAAGTACGTGTTCAATAGATTTTTTAAAATTTATTAAAAATAAAAGAATAAAAGTTACCACTAAATTCAACTTTAACAATTTTTTTCATTTTAAATATTATAATAATAATTATATTATTAAAATATTTTATTTTAAGGAAAAGTACAATAAAAACCAATGAACTTTCTTGTTTGGAATGATTAAGTCCTTAGACTTTTTTTTGGAACAAATAAGTTATTGGACATTCCAAAACATGTTAAATAAATTCTTGGACAATTTTTTGGAACAAATAAGTCCTTGGACATTCCAAAA
>NC_037544.1:27635254-27636837 GCF_001531365.2 Cynara cardunculus var. scolymus | reverse complement strand
ACTTATTTGTTCCAAAAAATTGTCCAAGGACTTATTTAACATGTTTTGGAATGTCCAAGAACTTATTTGTTCAAAAAAAAAGTTCAAGAACTTAATCATTCCAAACAAGAAAGTCCATTGGTTTTTATTGTACTTTTCCCTTTATTTTATATAATAAAATATTATTTATTTTTTTAAATATTTAATTTTAAAGTTTTTTTAGTCAAGGGAATACAATTAAGAAAATATTTTTTTCATGATAATCATTTTAAATATTCCTCTAAATTTAAAGAATTTCATACCCTTTTTTATACTTTGTCCAATTTTAAATAAAAGTCTGTAAAATTCTCTTGAAACAAAACACTTGCCAAAATCTCCAATTTTTTAATTTTAGAGAATTTGTTTGATATGTTTAAAAAATGTATTAAACAATAATTAATAAGAATGAAAAATAACATAAATTGTTTAATTTTATAATGACTCGTTCCCTACAAGTCTAAATTTGAATTCTAGGTTAACTGGGAGGAATAAAGAAGGGTATGGCTTCCCTTAGCCTATGACCCATCCTGCCTCTAATCATTAAGTCCAGTTTAGTGCAATAACAAGTAGAGGAGGTGAATACATTTTTTAACGATTAATAATAACTTTTTATTAATCTTCCAGGTTATAAACCTAATTTGTTTACATAAGAAACAAGTGATTGAAATGACCAATTGCGTAAACGGACTACGACAAAGACAATTACAAATCAAATAACAAAAAGATCTTTCAAAATCTAGATTGTTGAATGTTCTTCGTTTGATTGAAATCTTTGTTGAATGCAATGTACCACTCTCAAATTGTTAGCACAATATGTATCGTTCTTAAGCGTAATCTGGAGCAACTCTTCTTACTGGTATCTATATCGGATATGTGTAACCAATTTCGTTAAGGGCGTAATAATCGACTAAGACACGTCCTCAAATTGGGTCGGGAATAGTTCACGTCTGTTGGGGTTTGTCTGCCCATCTGTACTTGTCTGAGTTTGTTGAAGATTTCCATTATAAATTGAGTGAGTGAACTCCGAGTCGATTACATTTAGATAAGCTTATTGTGGGTACATTCGCTTATATAAAATGGCTTTAACCTCCTTTATTGCGTTTTGATACTTTGATGCAGTGATTGAAGTCCCTTTGCTAAAGACAACTACATAAGTTGAGACCGTTGTGGGTTTCGGAACTAGACAAATTAGTCTTCATCCAATATATTCACTCTCTTTAGAAAACTTAATCCAATTCCTCATTCTTCTGGATCTCTATGGCAATGTTTGGCAAATTAGTTGATAAGTTGGTAACTGATAAACCAGTTGATGAACAAAACACGTTTGACAAAAACTAGTTGATAAACTAGATGAAAATTGTAAATGACCAAAAATAACAACTTGAAAAAGTAGTCAGTTACAACATTTTATAATATAATTAAAACAAATATCGAATAATATAATATGTTAATTAATACAAACACGATATTAAAAAACTGAACACTATGACACTTTAATTAAAAGAATTTCAAATTGATTAATATACGTGTGTGTGTGTATATATATATATATATATATATATATA
>NC_037544.1:27630291-27633664 GCF_001531365.2 Cynara cardunculus var. scolymus | reverse complement strand
AACAAAATAATTAATTATTATCTTTATAAAAAAATTATATTATTAACCAAATATAAATTAATTCGTTATTGTACCTAAATTAAATTATAATAAAAAATTAAATTAAAAAATTACACAAAAAATGAGGAATTTTAAATAGTTAATTTGATACGAATATCGATATATTTTTGTTATGCACTAGTTGTGTAGCCGTGCTATGCGGCGGGATGTAAAAGCTTCATTAACGTTTATCTAATTTCAAAATATCAAATTTTTTCAAGATGTCAAAAAATCTACTACTTTTGTACCCATGTTATGTTCAAATAACCATCAATCCGGGATCAATTTTTATTCAAAATGATTAAAATTACAAAACTATACATAAACTAATTTTACAAAAAGAATGTGTCTACTCAAAATATATTTTAGCTAACAGTGATACAAACTCTCAAGGTAGTCTTCACTGCGGATTAAAGTAAACCTACACACCAACCATGCATGAAAACAAACAATATAAACTTTAATCATCCATCTTGCGAAATCTCATTCTAAAATGCATCATTCCCCCCGCACAACAATCAACACAAGAAAACATTCAAGGTAACACTGAAACAAAACTTATATTGCTAAATATTGCTAGGAGCCCATATTCCATATTTGGAGTGTGTAGATACATAATATAGAACCTTATCAAACACCCCCATGCAAGGTTGTCCATGCAAGTCCAAGAATTAACCTGGAAAGTGCAATAATCACCAAACAGTTTATTTAAGGGCCCCTCTTGCTTTATCAAAAAAGTTGTCATCCAAATTCAAAGACAATGTAATCAAAAACCTTAACTGTTTCCCAGTAGACCTTTTAATGACATCCCCATCAGAATCTCATGTATAATTCAACCACCTAGATTAAGGATTAAGATTCAAGAAGGTTGTATCTTAGGACACACCTGACACAATGTATTGAGATAAGAAACCTAAGTTATCACATTACCCTATTCCTAGAACATGATATTTATGAAGTTTACAGTACCAAGGGTAACAGGGTAAAAGCAAAATCATATCATAAAGCTTCAATAGAATTGAATTCAACATAAGCTTTAATGGTGAAAAAGATATGCAGGAATTCAAACATGACAAATGATATGCAAAAATGTAAAATCATATTGGTAAGAGCTCACCGTGTCATTTATCTTACTGGATGAACATGACAAGGGTTGAGAATCTTATCCAGTAAGAGCGACAATGAAGATGAAGAGTCTTGCCCGATAAGTGACGGTGACGACTCTTACTTGGTAAGTGCTTACCAGGTAAATTATTGCAAATGATAACGTTTTGATAAACTATACTTTTGCTTTGAAAACACCTGCTACATTATCACATAGGTTGGTTTGCTTGCTGTTTCTTATGATGCAATGCAAAGAAAAAGAAAGATTGTAGGAACTCCTATGTTGGTCTTTGATAAACATAAAACTTGTACCTATTACTTTTGGCAAATATAGGTACACCTCATTGGTTGGTTGAAGAAGTCAAAGAAAAAGTGGTTGGTTGAATTAGTGATAACAGGAAGGTCCAACTCAAGGTCAATGTGTACAAGAAGTCTAAATCCATTCATATCATACATATGAACATCACAAGACCAAAACACCAATTGAAGTACAAAATAATCCGAACATGATAATGAATGATGTCCTTCGCCAAGTTTTTTTGGTTAAAAAAGTAGATTGGTAGTTTTTACTATATCACGAAGAAGATATTAAACCAATGCAGTAAGCTAACCAAAGTATGTTAAAACTACAAAAAATTCCCTTATATGGAAGAGTTCCAGTGCAACAATTATGCCCAAGTTGATAGTGCAATATGCATGTATGCCTTGTCATATGTGCTAAATATCTTCTGCTAGATTTCTCATATCTGCAACTAATGGAATTAAACCACACATCCCTGATCATAACAGTTCTGCAAGATGTCCAGACAACCGAATTCTTTACCTACACATAAATATTGAGTAATATTTACCATGAACACCCAACCATGGATGTTTGTAGGTCTAAATCAAAGCAACACACAGAAGTTGGTTGATCCTTTCATACACAGGGCTACAGTGGCCAACAAAATCATCAACACTAAAACCCATTTTCAAATAAATGAATGAACGATATTGACAAAAATTTAATGCAGCAGCCACTACTTAAAAGCACAAATATGTATAGCCAAGGATCAGGATATGAGCTAGATACATTAAACATTTTGTTCACTGAATAACAGTTCTTTTGGTTAAAAAAGTAGATTGGTAGTTTTTACTGTATCACGAAGAAGATATTAAACCAATGCAGTAAGCTAACCAAAGTATGTTAAAACTACGAAAAAAATTCCCTTATATGGAAGAGTTCCAGTGCAAAGTTAGATGCACGGTGATGTTTCTGGACAAAAAAATTTCCAGTGACTTGATCAATGTCAAAGTTAGATGCACGGTGATGTTTTAGCAACAACGTTTTGATGTAGAGCAAGTGAAACAATCACTGGTTTTTATGTTTTCAGCACAATCAAGACAACAAACCCAAGTTGAACGAACCCAGCAAACAAACCTAAAACAGCAAACCCAAGTTAAAATAAGTCTTTAACCAGCAAACAAACCCAAAACAGCAAACCCAAGTTGAACGAACCCAAAACAGTAAATAAATGAAAGCGATGATGGAGAGCGATGTTACCTGAAATGCTTTCAAGTTGAATGATGCGGTGATGGAGAGCGAGGGTAAAACAGAGAGATGGATAACTGAACGATGGAAAGCGGTGAACGATGGAAAGCGATGGAAATAACAGTGCAAACAATCCTAAAATAAACAAACCCAAATCAGCAAAACCCTAAACCCTAAAATAAACAAACCCAAAACAGCAAATAAATGAAAGCGATGATGAAGAGCGATGTTACCTGAAATGCTTTCAAGTTACCTGAACGATGGAGAATAAAACAGAGCGAGGGTGATGGAAACCTGTAGAAAACAGAGGGAGGGTGATGGAACGATGGAGAATAAAATAGTGCGGTGAATGATGGAAACCTATAGAAACTCCTTTTTAAAGGAATCATCATCTCGGGAGAGGTTGTATAGATGAATCGTCGTCTTGGGAGGGACATTTTCTAAAACGTCTTCTTGGGGAGGGGAGCCGGTAAATCGAAGCGACGGTTTGGGGGTTTGGGGATCATCAGATGTGTTAGAACCCATAATGCAAAATGTAAAAAGTAATGAAAAACAATAAGTGATGAAGAACCAGAAGACCAATGGAGATATCAAGGCAGAATCGACTAAGTCTGGATCGATGGACAGACTATCCAGAGCATCGATGGAAAGACCACCCATTGGACCGATGGACGAAGTTCAACCAGCGGACCGGTGGAT
>NC_037544.1:27628372-27629116 GCF_001531365.2 Cynara cardunculus var. scolymus | reverse complement strand
TCAGCTATCCATGTCTCTACAAGCAAACCAAGACTTAGATGGCTGGTCTCTTCATGACGTGTATGGAACCCTTGCAGCGCAAGAGAGCGACATAATGAAAAAGAAGGTATCCATTGGAGGACCTCTTGCTCTTGCTGCCGATGAAAATGAAAAATCAAGGACTCTTGCCAAAGAACACAAGAAGAAAGGCAAGAAAGCTTTGCTGGTCGAATCAGAATCTAAAGAAGAAACTTCTGAATCAGATGATGAGATTAAAACTTTCGCCAAATCATTGGCCTTGATTACAAGACAATTTCAAAAGAAGTTCATCAGAAAAACCTATGAGCGAAAAAAGTTCAGAAGGGAAAAGTTCCAGTCATCCTATGATAGAAAGCCATCTAAATTCTATCAGAGGAATGAAAGAAGAGATGAAAGAGAAGAAAAGGGACGAAAGAAGAGAAGAGAGAAGAGAAGAACGAAAAGAGGAAAGGAGAGAGGACAAGGAAGGAAGGACAAATGACATTCGATGCTTCAAATGCGGAAAGCTTGGTCATTTTTCCAAGGAATGCAAAGGACGTTTGATCAAGGATGCTGATTACTTGATGGCCGAAAAAGAAAACTGGGTGTCCGACTCTTCATCTGATGATGAAGATAAGGCACTCATCTGTCTGATGGCCATGTCCAATGCAGAATCCTCCTCCAACTCTGACGATCAGGTATGTGATTCTTACCCAAATGAAACCAACTCTGGTCCATCAGAACTAG
>NC_037544.1:27626681-27627317 GCF_001531365.2 Cynara cardunculus var. scolymus | reverse complement strand
AGAAGATTTCTTAAAGCTAAAAGAAAAATTAAGTTTTGAAAAATCTGAAAGAATAAAAGCGGAAAAAGAAGCAAGTTTCTACAAAAGAGAAACCGATCTTCTAACCGCAGAAAAAGATGACTTAGCGAAAGAAAAGACTCTCATAAGCGCCCTCAAGAAATCAGAAGAAGATAAACTTTTGGAGTTGAACAAGCGTATAACTAAGGACCTAGAAAAGAAAACTAAGGCCCTAAAGGAATCTGAGACAGAAAAATTGAATTCAGTTGCTCTTAAAGATTTCTTTCAAAAGGAGCGTGAATTTCTTCATCAGAGGCTTCAAACCAATGAACTTCTGATGAAAAAGTATAAAGATGCACAAGAAATTTTTGAAAAACTTAACGGCCAAAACTCAAATCTTTCTATTTTTGTGTTGGATCCACAATTAATCCTATGGATCCTTAGGATTGGGATATTCTTTTAGATCCTGTAGTTTCCCTGGATAGAGACAGGTATCACAACTCTTTCTWCCCATCCTGTATATTGTCCTTTTTGTTCCGTATTGTAATAGAAACTTAACTTATTATTAGTTATTAGACGAGATTTTACGAAAAAATTGTTCGTAGGAGAGAACAAATTAGTAAAAAAAAGGACTTGTGT
>NC_037544.1:27620944-27626581 GCF_001531365.2 Cynara cardunculus var. scolymus | reverse complement strand
GTACAAATATGTTATGCACAATTCTACCAAAAATTTACTTATCTCAATTTGTACGAGTTAACAAAACAAAGATATTATTAGATCATTGTGATTGACGAATATGAAATTAGCCTAGGAGAACTCATACACCCTATTATCTGTTCTCTCAACACTAAAAACTTGGTATACTATACCCTGTCATGTTTTCTGTTTGATGTCCACCATCTTGATAATACTCAACTTCGAGTACACATCTCTGCGCAATTTGCCTATTCTGTGCATAAACTGTTCATATTTTCTCTTGAATGCTGGTGGCTTCCTTGTAAAGGTATCCGCATAGTTCTTTATTATCTAACTAGATTCTAACATGAAAAAATTCCCGAGTTTGAATTCAAGAAACCATTCATCCGAATCTACTTCTTCTTTTTCTCTCTTTCTCTACCACTGCAGTTAGAAACAGTTTCAAAGTTCGAGAAATGAAATACTCCTGTGGAAGCACCACATCTTTTACTAATGCTTTCTTCAGATTTTCCTCCATTATTGCTAGCCTTTGACAATCCTTACACAGCTCCCTAAGCTTTATCCTTTCCTTTATTTCTTGTAGAAACGTTTCTTTCACATCTTCCTATACATTATGGGAACTTTCCATGGTATTCAGAAAATGGGTCAACGCTTCAGTTGTAAATAGAGGTAGTTTTGTAACTTTCTGCACCCTTAGACCTGAAGAACTTTTAAAGTAGTAGCGTGGTTCAACAAGGCATACAAATTGATACATAAGCCTCAGGTTCTCAAAGCTTTCATCCAAAGGCTCATGAGCATTAATCCTTGTCAGGTCTAGATCTAATGCCACTTGGATATCATATAAACCCAGGTTTCTGATGTAAATCCATATTGACCTTCTCATTTCCACTTCAACCCAAGAAATGTCTGCTTTTTGGAAAAACTTCAGCATGAAAAGTTGATCTTGTGACTTCAGCCTTAGAAAATCAGCACTAGAGATCTGGTATACATGATTGTCTGCTCTTATTACTTGTAAATCCAAATAATCCACAATAGCAAATGATCTTATGTGGAAATTTCGTACTTGAATAATTGGACTTTCTATATTTGTCTTTGAATCTTTTCTCCATAGACTACTTATCATTTCTGAGTACATCATCTGCACTTCTCCAGGCTAGTTCCTATCAATTTCATGTTCTAGCATGACTTCCTCCACATCGTCTATTATGAACATGTGGCTGCAAGTCTTGAAAGAGCCGAAAGTGCCACCAAGTTTGCTAATAACCATTTCCGTGTCCATAGAACCAGTTGAAATCTGATGACTCTACTGTTGTTTCTTGTTTTTCCTCCAGAGGTTGAACAGTTGAAGGAATAAAGAATTTTTCCTGAAGGAATTGAATAAATGAATCAAAAGGTGTAAAAGGAATGATTGCAAGACATGAGTTCTGAAAAATATGCTCATGCTTGGGTTCTAGCTCATCATTTGGTTTTTTAAACTCCCCATATGAACTAGGAATGGCTATGGTTTCAATTTTCTCCATTTCCATCCTCTCCGTCTCATTAGAGCCTACTTCAGTGTTATCTACATCCATTCTGTCTTCATCAACATTTCTCTCTTCAACGTTCTCCTCAATTATTGTATCTGCGTTAGATGCCATTCCCAGTGTTGTTGCCTCTTCTTGCCTTATTATCTTATCCCTGTTTTTATTATTATAGACAGCTTCATCATCAGAGTTATCATCTTCATCATGCTTCCTTTTAGTTGATTTGGTTTCTTTCTTGTAACCCATTTGTTGAAGGTCTTTTCATATTAACACTATCATGTACCTAAAATCCACCAAAGCCTTTACTTCATTCAACTGAGCAGTCGTGGCAAAATCTTCGATATGAGGCATGTAGGCTTTTGGAATGGCAGGGATGGGATTTCTTTGTAAAGTAGATGGATCAGTTGGAGGTTGGAATGGATTTTCTGTTTTGGCTTGTGTATTGGCGTCATCCATTTGAGACTGCATGAGGGTATTTAATTGGGTGAGGATGGAAGCTTCATTCTTAGATTGTATCTCAATCATCTTATGAGACAAAATCTCAAAGTTCTTGAGGATATAGCTCTGGAAGACTTTGGAGTCTTCTTTTGTCACAGAGTTTGATGCCAAGTTGTGGAGAGTTGTTTGGCTGGTTTCCGCCATATTCTTCACACCCTCCAATTGGTTTTCTGTTAGAAGGACAGAACTCTCAAGGCCATCAATTTTTTCCACAATTCCTTCCTCCATTGACGTCATCTTTTCCTCTAAACTTCTTATTTGATTTACGGTCATCAATTCATTTGTTTTAGAGTGAATCTTTGCAAATTCCCCCATACAAAAGTCACTGAATTTGTTAACTCCCGTATTTGTGACAATCGTTGATAAGAAACCAGGATCAACAAATGATCCTGTTTGTAATCCCACAGCAGGTGTGGGTTGGCGTGTTGATGTGGCAAACACATCATGTACAACAAATGTACTTGGTAGTGGGATTTTGTTGATGTTTATTCCACCAGGACTGCCACCCAAACAGGTAAGTCATGAATTGAAGGAAGATTAGCAGTTTCAGGTTCTGTATTTGGCTCAATATGAGATTAACTTCCCAACTCAATGTGATGAAAATAATGATGAGGATGAGACAAGTGTTCCTCAATTTCATCATTGGCTTCTTCCAACTGAGGACATAATGGATTGTGTTGGTTGTCTCAAAATGTTTGATGAAACATCCCTCTTTTGAGAAGGCGATGAGTGGGTTGGTATGGTTGATATGAGAGTCGGCATGGGCTCAGTGCCTTTTTCAATACCTTCCACCAAAGAATGTGGAGAGATAGCAGATGTGGGTGCCCGTCTTTTTAGGGATGGGCAGGGTCCTCTTCTTTTTTTGACTTTGATCTCTCTAAATCCTCTCTTTTGTTTTTATCTCTTCTACCCTGTTTTCCCTCTCTACACTTTTACGAGACATAATCCTCTGTGTCTCCTCCCCAACACTCTTTTCTTTTGACTCTTCACCACTCGTCCTAAGTGGAACTGCTTCTTGGGTAGGGTCTGCCAGTTCTGGCAGTCCCATAGAAGCACAATATTCTCTAAGTACCCTATTGTCATTCCTAATATATTCACAACTCTAAGGGGAGTGGCATATGATTTCTGAAATTAGAAAGAGGCGTAGATAACCTCAGTGAATCCATGTAGAATTGTGGGACCATTTCCTCCTCCTCTCTTACTGGAATGTTCGGTCGTAAGTGCATAGCTCCTTTCACACACAGTTGGATGAATCTTTGAAATGGAATGTACCTTGGCGGCTTTGCAATGTATGCTTTAATTTCTTCCATGAATAGTGATGCATAATCATCATGCATGTTGAAAGCTATAGCATCAAAGATCGTCAATGTTGGCCTTGATGCTTGATCCAGGCTTGAGGCTTTGGGCGATAAACATCTATTGATACTGGAGAACAAGCAGTACAAACAGGTAGTAAACCTTTCCTCCTGAAACTGCTTAGTGTTGGCAAGGGATCTTTG
Organism: Cynara cardunculus var. scolymus; assembly: GCF_001531365.2. Lineage (NCBI taxonomy): Eukaryota > Viridiplantae > Streptophyta > Magnoliopsida > Asterales > Asteraceae > Cynara > Cynara cardunculus. Next base: position 27,623,061 of record NC_037544.1, on the reverse strand, counting down.
TATCCCAATAAGATCAAGTCTTTAATCATCTTCTCCTGAGATTGAAGGGCATGAAAATCTGATTTCCCCAACACTTCATTGTTATTTGGAAGGAAGAGCATCTTTCTTATCAGTTCCAGGGATAGGGAAAAACCGTACCCACCTACAGTTGAAGTAATCTCATTTTGTTCCTCATCACATGTTAGATTCTTCCACCACTGTCTTTTAAGCATTTCAATGACAATTTGGTGCTCGTGTTTGAAATTTTCAGAGTTCAGGTTTAGGGCACTGTTGTTTTCCTTAATGAGATCATAATCAGATTCTAGTAAAAGAGTATGACTTACATCAGGTTCTCCAATAGCTACATACATAGCAACAGTCTGTGCTTGTTGGCTTTCATGAGCATCTCCCACTTCTCCTTAAGATTCAGCAAGTTTAGGGTTGTGCTATTTAGGCTTATCAGTGACCTGTTCAACATTTGGCACCAGAATCAAAGCCGGATGATTGAATCCAGTGTTTGTTGATGGGGATTGATCTCCTAAAGGAAGGGAGACATGCTCCTGGAGAGCAACATCAATGTTTCCAATTAGGATAGAAGTACCTTGGTCGACCTCATTGTCAGAATCAGAAAAGGAAGAGGGTTCGAAGCAGGTTTTGGTGGTGTGTATTGTTTTTTTGGACGTTCGATTGTGAGTTAGCCATTGATGGGTTTCTTTGGTGTTCTGTGATTGGAAGAGGTAAGTTCGTATGAGAAAAATGAAGGCGGGAGTGATGACGATTCATATATATGGAGTATATATGGTTTTAAATTTTAACAAAGAACTTGAAAGGTTTGTTTATAGAGTGACACGTGTAAGTGTAGAGTACTTAATGGACTCATTAAACCGTCTTATTTTTAAAAAATGTTTAATTACATTTAGGATATAGGTTAAAAGTTGGTCAAATTATATACGAACACGTGGCAGAAAACCAGTTTAGGTGCATTTGAGACGAAGAGATATGTCAAAAGTCTGGGAGGTTTAGAGTTTTTTTCCAGAACTCTGAATTTATATCTAGATCTGTAGGTATGAATGTAGTATTGTGCCGGAACTCTGGTTCGGGTACTTTCAGACTTCACCCCTCTGCATTTACCAAGTTTGGGTCGGAAGGACACTTTTTTCCCAGACCAGACTTCTATATCTGTAAAGATCTTATAGACTATCCTTCATCGTGTGAGAGTCAATCTTTGCAAATTAGCCCTTACGAAAGTCACTAAAGTAGTTAAACTTCGTATTAAAGTGTTCAAGTCTGGAATGTATAGAGTTACTTCCTTAACTCTGAATCGACAGCCGCAGTCATAAGTCTGGGACACTACGTTCAGACTTGCACATCTGTCTTTGTCAAGGACGGCGCATAAAGGACTTCCTCACCTTACCAGACTTAGAAATATGTAAAGATCTTACAGACTTCCACTCAGTTTGATAACAGGACCTTAGAGACAGCACATATAAGTCTGCATTGTACATTGAAGAGTGGAAAATGCAAATTACAGGTACATTACTCCCAAGGAAGAAGATTTCGGAATTGGAGTTACATAACTTTGAATAATGACCTCACAACCTCATACTCTGAAGAATTGTAATCCATTGTATAGATCAGGTCCCTAAGTCTAAAACTGAAACCTCAGACTTTAAACCTAAAGATGACATACAAATTTCATTGACAATTCCGGACTTCCAACCAAAATCAAATTTTGCAGAATTGTAGAAGACTATACAGACCATGCCTCTAGGTCCAAAAATAAAATTACATACTACATTACTAAATCGGACAAACAGACTACAGAGTAATTTGTAGACTTTCAACCAACCCTCATACCTCCAATCTTTTAATTTATTGTTGATCCCAGATCTCTCAATAACACTAATAATCAAGTTAAGAATAACCAAATTATAGTGTTTTAATGAACAAAATGATGAACACTCAAGAACAATGTATGAACATTGAAAGAATAATCTTGAGTGCCAATAATTTCACTTTACTCAATATGAAAACGTAAAAGCGACGTTGATTACAATAGGCCTAATCACCTATTTATACTAGAAGGCTAATTAGAAGATAACTATCTAGTGAGACTATTTAGCTAATCTTCTACTAAC
>NC_037544.1:27603728-27620934 GCF_001531365.2 Cynara cardunculus var. scolymus | reverse complement strand
TAAAGTTTATCTAAACTATGGATAAGCTATAAATCAAGATAAACTTGAAATCCAGTTGTCGATTTGTCATCTCCAGCTGTCTTTCATGGGATGATGAATCAACCTTATCTTCATATTTTCATCGTATGCTTCTGGTTGAAATACTGAAGAAAACTCTAAGTGTTGTTGTCCAGAGGGGTGATGAATATGCTCTTTCCATCGCATCTCTGGTTGTTTATTGACCCTTTGGCTGTTCTTTAGACTTGGTCAATTCTGCCTTAAAGTTTTCATCGGTCTTCTGGTTCTTCATAACTCATTGTTCTTCATTACTTTTACACTTATTAATTATGGGGTGTAATAATCTCCCCCTAAGTAATGAGAGAACTAACATATACTAAGTTATGAACAGTATTGAAGAACATAGACTAATCTAAAGAAAAGCATCAAATTCCAAATTTTCATTGGATGATGAATTCTTACAGTACTTGAAACAAAGACAATGCATTTAAAGGCAAAAATTTTAAAACTTTATTCATGATCTACCTTGAGATATATCCAGAAGCGCATAAGCAGTCTTCGATAACTGAGGACTGTTGATATCTCATGAATGAGTTGATTCCCATCTTCTCTTAGCACATGAGTTCTGCCCAGTCTCTCTCTGATAACTTTCTGAAACCACTCAAGTGTATCGGTTGAATACTTGAAGGCTTCAGTTAGTCTGAATTTTTTTTTACCTCGAACTCATTCTTGAAGACAAGTCCAAGCTCAGGTTGAGTTAAGACAGAAGCAGATCTCTTCTCTTGCAGGCCAGGAAAGTCTTCATTAGGTGGAGTGCAGGAGAGTCTATCGATACCTAAATGAGAAGCTATTTGAAAATCACTCTTGGCTTGATGCTTCACCAAGGACTCCATCGTCTTCACTATCACTCTGTTTGCCATCCGAACTCTTATTCCTTGATCCTGTCGCTGAGTTGTGAATGCATAAAGGTCGATGAAGTCGTAGGGGTTGAGATTGATCAAGACATTGTCGTTGAAGACGCTGACCTGACCATGAGCTCTCTCCACCATGTAATCGATATATCTTATAGCTCTGTTGGTGAAGGTCCTCATCTTTATATCCATTACCATCCTTATCCCATCGTTTGAGAAGACAGCTTGTGTCGGTTGGGTAGTCTGTCTAACAAACCGATGGTGTAGGAGGTCCATGGATTCTGGCGATAGAACTGGAGGATTGAGAGACAAGCTTTCATCGCGATCGTGGTATAGATATTGATGGATATTCTCCATCATGATGGGTTTCCTTGGTGGTATCTTCGGACATCTCCTTAGCGACTCCATGTTCTCAATAATTTCATCGACTAGGCTCTACGGAGGGTGCCTTGATGAAGAGGGAATGTCTGTTTGCACCGTGGTTGGTTCGAATGGGGGTTAAGATTGGTTATAGGTTGTGTATCGGTTGGGGGGTGTGTTTGGTAGTGGGTTGTGTATCGGTTGGCAATAGGATGGTTTCTTGGGCTGGCTCTGGTTCATCGGGTTGGGCGATGAAAGGTTGTGTATCGCGAGGGGTTGGTGATGGGGTTAATGGTAGGTTTGATGTTGGTGATAGAGTAAAAGGTGAGTTGGTTTCTATTGGTGGGGTGGATGGATTTTCATCGGTTGAGGAACTCAACACGATGGGTTCAGGTGTGGTAGCAAGGGGAACATGTACATTATGTACATCTTCAGAGGGCTGAGCCTCTAGTTCCCTTGCTTGAGTTGGTGGAGATTGTTGTGTTTGGGGTGTTGGTGATGATGGGTTTTGTGTTTGGTGGTGGGATGTTGAGGGTGCAGCGGATTGCATTGGTTGATTCTCCCCCTCATGAGGACCAAGACCTTGATCATCGTGGTCTGGATCCTCATACCTTCGTCTCTTGAAGGGGCGACTTAATGAGTAGGAGGCCCTTGTCCAGTTTTTTTCTTCCACAACCGTATGTGATCGGCCAATGTGCACACTCGATCCATGTTGCGCCGTTGTTCCATGGAGTGAAAAAGATAGTTTGTGCAATCTGGCTGTTGTATAAGACTCTTCTTCAGCGCATTGGTAGGCTCAACCTACCTGGTAGCAAACTTTGCACTTATCTCATTGAACAATGAGATAAGTGCCTTGGACAGAGCCCGAAGATCGGCTCTGGTGAAAAAATTTGTGCTTGATGATGTCGCTGGCGCTAGCACGGAGGTGGTGGTGGATGTCGATGGAGGATTGGGAAGGTTGGCGATGAGATTCCTCACCTCTGTAGTGAAGCAGGAGAAGGCTGGATCGAAGGATAGGCCTGCAGAGGGAGGTGAAGGTGATGGAGGCTGGGGTATGTTGGCTAGTATTGTGGCTTGGAGTTGGGTTAGGGTGGTTTGTATGGTGGTCATTTGGTTGGTGAGGGAGGCTAAGATTTCATCGATTGATGAAGAAGTTTGTGGTGGGGTTGAGGGAGTTGGGAGATGATGGTGGCTGGTAGGGCGTTGAGGGTTTGGAAGATGGTGTTTATCTGGGAGGTTATGGAGGCTATGGTCTCATCGGTCGCAGTTACCTGGGCCGTGAGGGTGGCGATGTAGTGAATGAGGAGTTGGTTTCTTTGGGTGGCAAGGGAAGAGGTGGTGTTGTGGTGTTGGGTGACGATATGTTGCAGCATCTGGAGATGGGTTGTATTGTCTCGGGTTTGGGTGGCAAGGGTGGTAAGGGTCTGTTGAAGGGTGCCAAGGGATTGTTGAAGGGTGGTGGTATCGATGGATGGTAGGTTTTGAACAATCCCTTGGATGATGAGTTTTAGGTCTTCCAAGGACCCCTGAACTAAGTCAACAAAGGATGCTGCTGGTTGGGCCTCTGCTCCTGAGGCGCCTTCAACGTCTTGTGAAAATATAGGTCGTGAAGGACTTCCATCACGTTCTTGATAGCCCTTAAGTGAGAAGCTATCTCCTGATGTTGCGACAACTTCTTCTTCTTCCTCGGCTTCAGAGGCCGGGTAAGAGAAGTAAGTGTGTTTCTCCTTCGCTAGATCAAGTATCGAAGGGGGTTGTGGTGCACGAAAGGGAGATCGCTCTGAATGATCTTGGGGTTCATCAATGGCAGAAGCAACACATGCTTCTGGGTGTGTGGGTGGTAGTATCGAGCCATGAGGAGATGTGGCTCTTATGTCTTCATTGCCTCTCTGTTAGGAGAGGGGCGATGGAAGTTGTGGTTCCTCAGGTAAATCATCTCTAGAGGCCCGAAGAATGGCCTCCGGATGGCTGGTTGGTTGTGGGATTGGACTGGGTCGTCCTTGTTCAATACCCCTTTTGCCTTGATCGCTAGGGGTAAAGGAGGTGGTTTCCCTTTGGGAAGGGGGGAAGGGGATGTGTTTGTGAAGGGCCGAGGGATGCACATGGAGTACCATCATCATCATCATCCGATGAAGATGGCTCCTATGCTCCCTCGCTTGACTCTGGGGACGGCTCTATGCGCTCAGGGGTAGCTGCCCTTGGTTCATGGGACAACAGAGAGCGTTTGTAAGTTCTTCGGATCTCCGATGTCTCTGGGATGACACTGAGCATGGCCCTGGAGATTGGTCTGTTGATGATGTATCCTTTCTTCGATAGAGTGGGTCGATGGCCATGCATTTTGAAGACGGGAATGAATGGTTCTTCGGCCGGTTGGTCATGTTTCCTCATCGCATCCCCAATGAAGAGAGATAGGAATCGAGGAAACAACACAGAGGTTAAGGGCTTGCCGGTGGCCTGGAGCTTACACTTCTTGACTACCGCAGTGTGGATCTTATTGTATATGACAAAAGCATAGTCGAGAGGGATGTTGAAGAAGAGCCCGTACATAATTGTCATTATGTTGATGTTGCCCTGATCTATCGAACCTAGTTTGCAGGTAAGCGCCCTGTTCAATATGGAAAAGAACATATTCCACATTGACGGTAAAAATTGCCTTTTGAAGTCGGAGGCGTTGCGTAGGTCACGATTGTAACCTAGCATTTGGATGAACCGGAGGATGTCGAAGGTGGTAGGTGGCTCAGCATATTGCACAATGCCGAGTTCTCGGTAGGTGGGAATACACAGAACTCGAGATACTTTTGCCCGCGATATCTTGAGCGAGCAAATCATGTCGTTTGGGGCATCAATGTCCCCATTATTCCATGGCTTTCAGGGTCGTACTCGCAGGTCTGCCAGTATTGTTGGACGTATTTTAGTGGTACGCCATTGTCAGTGAAGGTCAGTGCTGGTAGAAGGATGCAGTTTCTGAAGAACTCGATCATGACGGCAAACTTGTCGTCGAATAGGGTGGTTCGTAGTTCAATGGCATGGTTGTTGGGCTTCATTGGGAGGAACACTATTGCACGGCTGTCAGCGCTTGAGGATTGAAAGTGGCTGTCATTGTTATTGGACTCGTGTGATGCGGAGGAAGCCATTGCGTATGAAGTTGCAGGTAAGTTCGTTCGTCAAAGTCTGTTTGCAGGTTTGAAGAAGCGTAAAGAGTAAATGGAGGTTGAAGAAGGGTATTTGTAGGTGGGGAGGAGGAAATGGTTTTCTTGTTTATTATATTGAAATAATCTTGAAATGGGAAGGCGTTTGGTAAAAGGTGATTTGAATTGCGGATCGTGGGCCGTCTTGATTCTACATTCCATTAATGTTGGAGGACACATGTCAAGGCGGGCTTAGAGAAGGGTAATTTGAAACGGTTCATGGGGAAGAAGTTGTATATGGTGTCAAGCGCGTGTGAGGATGACGTATGGATTATTTGAAATAAGAAATTATTCCAAATAATATCTGTTGGACCGATACTAGGGAACTGCCCACATGATATTGTCCGCTTTGGGCTGCCCCTCCTGGAAACAACCCCTCGCGGCTTTAAAACGCGTCACTGGTAGGAGTAAGATCCCCCCTTCCTTATAAGGAAGACGAATCCCCCTAGCTTCACCGATGTGGGATGCTCCTGCATTGCTGCAGGAGCGTTGGGTTTAAGAATCGAGGATTTGACCGGCTCGAGGGAACGATGAGGCGGAAGTCCCAACATTCCCCCCCCCCACATTGGTGTGGCCCTAGCTCTGATACCAATTGTTGGACCGATACTAGGGAACCGCCCACATGATATTGTCCGCTTTGGGCTACCCCTCTTGGCAACAACCCCTCACGGCTTTAAAACGCATCACTGGAAGGAGTAAGATCCCTCCTTCCTTATAAGGAAGACGAATCCCCCTAGCCTCACCGATGTGGGATGCTCCTGCATTGCTATAGGAGCGTTGGGTTTAAGAATCGCGGATTTGACCGGCTCGAGGGAACGAAGAGGCGGAAGTCCCAACAATATCTCGTTAAACATTAATCCAAAAACAATTTAAATTTAAAGTTCCATCTAATTGTAAGATTAATACTAATTACAAAGTTTTGGTCTTCTAAAAACCCATGTTGTATAGTTTTTAGTCACAAAAGCTGCAATTTTGTATAATCTTTAGAAAGTTTTTTAATTAAGATGGATTTATGGATGAAAGTGATTTTGTCATGGAACCAGAGGAGTTCTGGTTTTGCATGACGCATTGGGTGAGGAACCAGAGGTTCTCTTGTTGAACATGTATGAATGAATTTATCGATGACTAACCAGAGGCTCTAGATTAGTATTGACAATCCATTATGTAGAACCAGAGGGGCTCTGGATCAATACACATGTAGCATTTAAGTAGTCAGATGCTCTAGATAGTAGAACAAGAGGCTCTGGTATGGAAAATGCATATATATGTAATGTAGATTCATGATGAATGAATAGCTCCCCCTCAAATGATGCATGAAGATTGGTTTTGAGTTTTAAAAACTCCCCCTAGAACCAATAACAATGATGATTGAGGTGACCAGAGGCTCTGGTCTATACAACCAGAGGCTCTGGTTGAGAAGGATACTGAAAGAAAGGTATGAAACGTGGCTATGTGTGAGAGTGGATATGAAAAAGAGTAGGTCTTTGATACCAGAGGGCTCTGGTTCCAAAGACATAAAATCCAGAGGCTCTGGTCTTTAGAACCAGAGGCTCTGGTGACAAATGTGATGAAAAAGGATATGAAGTGGTTCTGTGCAAAAGGATATGAGATGGAGCCTTTCAGACCAGAAGGCTCTGGGTACAAAGGCTAATTAAACTAGGATGTAATTTTGGTTAAGTGCTTGTAAGTGAAAAAGAGGGATTTTTTGGGTCCAGAGGGGCTCTGGTTCCAAAGAGTATGAATCCAAAGGCTCTGGTCTTTAGAACTAGAGGCTTTGGTTGACTTTGATTGCTAGCCAAGTCTTATTTTGAAACCAGAGGTCTCTGGTTGCAAAGAACTAGGAAACCAGAGGCTCTGGTCTTTAGAGCCAGAGGCTCTGGTTGTAATAAGGATATGCGATGAAGTTCAAAAGGGTACTGGTTTCACAGGATGAAAATCCAGAGGCTCTAGTCTATAGAACCAGAGACTTTGGTTGCAAATGCGATGCAATGAAAGGATGTTATTAAAGGATGCATGTGAAGTCCAATTTGGACCAGAGGGGCTCTGGTCGCAAGGACTTGGAAACCAGAAGCTCTGGTCTTTGGAACCAGAGGCTCTGGTTGCATTAAGGATGTACTACGACTAAGTAATATGTATGAAATGATGAGGGAGACCATTTTTGTGTCCAAGGAGACTGGTCAAAAAAGATTGAAATCCAGAGGCTCTGGTCTATAGAACAGAAGCTTTGGTGGAAAAGAAAGTACTTAGTGAAAAATCATAAAGTATTTGCGTTTGGACCAGAGGTCTCTGGATCAAAAGGATGAAGGACAAGAACGAGATATCATGCATGACTAATGAAATCCAAGTTTGAGACCAAAGAGTCTCTGGTCTCATAAGATTGGAATCCAGAGGCACTAGTCTATACAACCAGAGGCTCTGGTTGTGAAGGGAAGACTTGGTTGTGAGAAATACCAAGTATGTGCTTTTGGACCAGAGGTCTCTGGTTTCAAAGGCGGTGAAAAACTTTTAGCCAAAAGTTAAATATGTGTTTCTAAATGGCCAGAGGCTCTAGTCTTTACAATTAGAGGCTCTGGTTTAGAGTACTTGATGTATATGGCCAACATACTATATCACTTATAGGCATAACCATGAGATATTAAGAATCTTAGGTTTCAAAGTTATGATTGCCTCTAAGTGGTGAGATTTAGCATACCCATCTTGCTGACAAGAAATAAAAATCTTTTCTCATCAAGAGCTTTTGTGAAAATGTCAGCAAGTTGAATCTCCGTGGGAACAAAATACATTTCTATATTACCTTTTTCAACATTGTCTTTCAGAAAATAGGTACCTTACATCGATGTGCTTGGTCTTCGAATGTTGCACTGGGTTTGCAGAGATTGTTATGGCACTCTTGGAGTCACAAAGAATAGGAATTTTGTCATAATGAAATCCATAGTCCTTAAGTTGAGACAGTAGCAACATATTCTGCTTCTGCTGTAGAGGTTGAGACACATTTTTGTTTTCTAGATGTCCAACTTACCAGCTTGTCCCCCAAAAGTTGACAGCTTCCAGACGTGCTCTTTCTATCAAGCTTGCGACCTGCATGATCTGCATCTGTGTAGGCTATTAGATCAAAGCCAGAGTTCTTTGGATACCAGAGACCCAATGAAGGAGTTCCCTTGAGGTATCTAAAGATCCTCTTGACTGCAGAGAGATGAGATTCTTTAGGATTTGACTGATATCTTGCACAAAGACATGTAGAAAACATAATGTCTGGTCTACTAGTAGTGAGGTACAAGAGTAATCCAATCATGCCTCTGTAGGTTGTTACATCCACAGGTTCCTGATGGATCAGCAAATAACTTAGCTCCTGTAGCCATAAGTGTTCTTATCGATGATGAATTTGAGAGAGAGTATTCCTTCAAAAGGTCAGCCACATATTTGGATTGATTGATGAAAGATCCTCCTGATGTTTGTTTTATTTGAAGACCAAGGAAGAAACTTTGTTCTCCCATCATACTCATCTCAAATTTGCTTTTCATCAACTCTGAGAATTTTTTGCAATGTTTTGCGTTTCTAGAACCAAATATGATGTCATCCACATATATTTGAACAAGTAATATGTCATCTTTGTGATTTTTCAGAAAGAGAGTTGTATCGATTGTACCTTTTTCGAAACCATTGTTGATGAGAAAGGTGGATAATGTTTCATACCAGGCCATAGGTGCTTGCTTCAGCCCACAGAGAGGTTTGTCCAGAAAGTAGACATAATCTGGATGTTTTGAATCTTCAAACCCATGAGGCTGCTGAACGTATACTTCTTCTTGAAGTTTGCCATTTAGGAAGGCAGACTTGACATCCATCTGATAAACTTTGAAGCCTTGGTGAGCTGCATAGACTAGGAATATCCGGATGGCCTCAAGTCTTGCGACGGGAGCAAATGTCTCATCATAGTCAATCCCTTCTTCTTGGCAGTAGCCCTTGGCAACAAGCCTGGCTTTGGTTCTTATGACTATGCCATCTTCGTCCTACTTGTTTCGGAAGACCCATTTTGTTCCTATGGCCATCTTCCCTTTGGGTAGAGGCATAAGGGACCATACTTTGTTTCTTTCAAACTGGAGTAACTCTTCTTGCATCGCGTCTATCCAGTTTGGGTCTTGTAGGGCTTCTGAAATTTTCTTTGGTTCTATCATGCTCAGAAAGTTGGCGAAGAGGCATTCATTGGCAGTGACATATCTTGTTATGACACCGAACGTTGGATTACCAATGATTTGGTGGTGTGGGTGATCTTTTGTCCATTTGGTGTTAGATTGGGGTTCTTGAGCAATAGTATGCAGTTCTTTATTGACTGATGGAACTGCTTGCTCCCCCTCGAAGAGATCATCTCCAGAGTTAGACTCTGGTTCTTGATCTTGGTCTGAAGACACAAAAGAAGTAGAAGGTGAAGTAACATGATTTTTAGTAAGAGGTGTACCGTTAGCATTGTAGACTGCATGTTCTTCATCGGTTCTGGAAGTGGATTTTGCAGCTGGTGCATGTCTAGAGATTACTTCTTCGTCGAAGATGTCTTCAAATAATTGAGCTAACTCTGATTCATTGGGTTTGCCAAGTGATGAATCAGATGCTCTTCTTTGAAGTCCGAGTTCTGAACTGTTGTGTCCAGAAGTCATTGGTGTGGAGTCATCAAAGGACACATTGATGCTTTCGATGACAATTCTTGTCCTTTTGATGTAGATTCTGTAGGCCTTGGCAGTTTGAGAATAGCCCAAAAATATCCCTTCATCAGCTTTGTTGTCGAACTTGCCAAGATATTTTCTATCATTGAGTGCAAAGCATTTGCATCCAAAGACATGAAAATATTTGACATTTGGTCTTCTTTGGTTGATGACTTCATAGGGTGTCTTCTGGTGCCTCTTGTTGATGATAGATCGGTTCTGGGTGAAGCAGGCAGTGGAGATAGCTTCAGCCCAGAATGTGATGGGTAACTCTGATGAAGCAAGCATAGTCCTTGCTGCTTCCATGAGGGTTTTGTTCCTTCTCTCCACCACTCTTTTATGTTGTGGAGTCCTAGCTGCTGAGAAGTTTTGTGTAATGCCTTCACTAATGAGGTATTCATCAATTCTGACATTCTTGAATTCAGTTCCATTGTCGCTTCTAACATTTATTAGTTTTTGTTGTAGAAGGACTTGGAGCCTTTTCATCACTCTAATGAGTAGGTCAGGAACATCAGATTTCTTCTTCACAAATTCAACCCGGGTGTATCTGGAGTATTCATCAACCAGTACCAACATGTACTTCTTTCCAGAGAGACTTTGAGTTGATATTGGCCCACATAGATCTATATGTTCCATGTCCAAGGGCTTGGTGCAGGAGGTTTCTGACTTGGTTTTATGTCAGGCCCATCTTTGCTTTCCCATCTCACAGGTCGAGCATAGATGATCTTTTTCAAATTTAAGATCTGGAACCTTGACCAGCATCTGTGTGACTAGTTTTCGTAGTGCATCAAAGTTGAGATGAGAGAACCTTTGATGCCATAGCCAGTTTTCATCGCTCTTATGAGACACAAGACAGAGGGTATCTTGATCCATAGAGGATTTAGAATCTAGAAGATAGAGATTTCCTTCTCTTTTTGCCTTAATGATTGTTTTACCGGGCGTTGTTTCGATGATGCATAAACCTTTTCGAAACCTGACTTCAAGACCCTTGTCGCAGAACTGGCTTATGCTTAGTAGGTTGTGCCTTAAACCTTCAACATAAACTACTTTGCTGATGGATATGTTTCCTTTGATGAGAGTGCCATATCCCTTGATTGTACCCTTGCTGTTGTCCCCAAATGTCACAGAACCTCCAGATTTTTTGATGAAGGAGGTCAGCTGTCTTTTGTCACCAGTCATGTGCCTGGAGCAACCGAAATCCATGTACCATGGTTGCACATGCTGGTCCTGCAAGACAAATTAAGGGGTTTTAGGTACCTATTTCTTAATGGGTCCACGTTTGTTAGTAGGAGGTACCACTCTCTTTTCATCACCCTTAGCCTTTGAAGGCTTGGGTTTATAAGTATTTCCCTTGCCCTTGGACTTGGGGTTTTTCACGTTCTCATTGTTTTTAACTTTGTAGCGATAAACGTGTTGGGAGAATATGCAGTGATGTGTCAACATGTGATTCCTCAAGGTTTGTAATAGAGCTAAACATTGACAATTATTGTTCTTTGGGCATGAATGTCTAGCATTATTTTTATTCGCTGAAAATAAAGAAGTAAACGCGGGGGTTGTAAATCCTGTCCTTGTATCAGTTGTTTTTACAAACTTCCTATCTAGTTTAGATTTTTTATGTGAAGGGGTTTTTGTCTTTACTTCTTTTCTCCTGACGAAGGACTGTTTTTCTTCAGCTGAATGAGGGGAAAAATGGTGGTTAGTTTTCTCAGAGGCAGGCCACTTCTGTTTTTCGTCACGAATAAACTTAATGAACTTAAAGGATGTACTAGGGCCTTGTGCGTTATCTTCGGCATAGTTGCTATTTTTCATCTTTCCCTTTCATTTGTCCGAAAATTTCATCGATGGTTGAACATCATTTTTCATTGAGGATTTGAAGCTTTTAGGCTTTTTATCCTTAATGATTATTGGTGATTTACATAATGTTTCTTCTTCAGATTCGGAATCGAGAAACTCTCTCATGGATTTCTCAAAATCAAAATTAGCATGGATGTTTGTGGGAGGTGTGGGTTCAGAGGTTGATGCTTCAGAGTGATCTATTTGAGGTTCCATTGATTCTGACTTAGTTGAACTTTCGGTTTTACCCGGATGGTTCATCGACACATCAGCTGATGGTTCCTCATTAGGATTCTTCTTTTCATCAACAGTACTTGCTGATGAAGTGGAATTGACACCCAGAGACTCTGGTTTGACCATAGGGTTTCCATTGGTCTCCGATTTGGAGGTGTCATTCTTTTCATCATAATTCTTACATGTACTCCTCTCGTACACCACATTTTCAAAATCCTGTCATAAAACGACAGCTTTTCCATCGACTTTATCTCTTTTAAAATTTGCTTTTGGTTTTGGGAAAAAGTCGGGTTTTTGAATGCATCCAAGTTTGAAATTGGATTCAAGGGTGGATTTCTTTGGTTCGATGATGGAATCCAATTCATTGAATCCAATCCCTTGAGTGTCCGTTTGACCTTTTTACTTTTCATAAACATCTTGGGCATCTTTGCATTTCTTCATCCGAAGTTCATTGGCTTGAAGCTTATGGTGAAGAATCTCCCTTTCCATTTGAAAGAAATCTTTAAGAGCAACTGAATTTAGTCTCTCTGCCTCGGATTCTTTTAAGGCCTTACCTTTCTTTTCTAAGTCTTTGGTTACTCGCTTGTTTATTTCCATAAGTTTTTCTTCCTCAGATTTTTTAAGAGTGGCGATGCGAGTCTTTTCTTTCATCAGTTTAGCTTTTTCTTCGGTTAGAAGATCAGTTTCTCTTTTGTAGAAACTAACTTCTTTTTCCGCTTTAAGTCTTTCAGATTTTCAAAGCTTAATTTTTTTTTTAATTTTAAAAGATCCTCTGAAGGCTTTATTACCGTTAGCTCTAGCTCAGATGGAGCCGAGTTGGTATTTTTTGATGTAGACTCACATACCTGATCATCAGTGTCAGAGGCAGATTCTGCAYTGGACGTGGCCATTAGACATATGAGTGCTTTGTCTTCTTCATCAGATGAAGAATCAGACACCCAGTTTTCTTTCTCAGCCATTAGGCTTCGCTCTCTAGGATTGTACTTGTATTTATTCTTGTAGTAGTCAGCATCCTTTACCATTCGTCCTCTGCATTCATTGGAAAAATGATCGATTTTTCCACACCTTAAGCAGCGGAGGTCATTTTTCCTTCCATCTTTGTCCTCTTTCTTCTCCTCTCCTCTATCTTCTCTTCTTTCTTCTCTCTCTTCTCTTCCATCTCTTCTGTCTTCCCTCTGATGAAATTTAGATGGCTTCCTTTCATAGGATGACTGTTATCTCTCCCTATTGAACTCTCTTCGTTCATAGGGTTTGTTGATTAATTTTTTCTGGAACTGCTTTGTAATCAAGGCCAGAGATTTGGCAAAGGCTTTGATATCATCATCTGATTCAGATGTTTCATCTTCAGATTCTGATTCCACCAGTGCCTTCTTTCCTTTCTTTTTGTGGTCTCTGGTGGAGGTCCTTGAAACTTCCTTTTCTTCAGCTGCTAGAGCCAGGGGTCCAACGATGGACACTTTATTCTTCAAGATATCGTTCTCTTGTACAGCAAGTGTTCCGTATACGTCATGGAGTGACCAGCCGTCTAAGTCCTGATTTGCTTGAAGGGACATCGACAGCTGTGTCCATTCATCGCCGAGACTTTTAAGGTATAAAACATTGTTTTCTTCCTTTGTTCTGGAGATATCATTTCGATGACATTGATTAATCAATGTGTTGAAACGATCATATGTCTTCTGAATCGGTTCATCAGGAAGAGCCTTGAAATTGGTGTATTCGTTGAGACACTAAGCTCTACGATTTTTCTTTGTTTTTGCCCCTCCTTCCAATTGGCTTGCCAGCTCATCCCATAGTTCCTTTGCTGTGGAACATGCATCAAGGGATTGGAAGATTTCATTGGGTATGGCCATCATTTTTAGTCTTTTGGCCTTTTTATCGGTCTCAACCCGCTCTATGTCATCTTCATCCCAATTTTTCTCGTCCTTAGGCATGTAGTAGGCAGGAATTTCTGCTGTTGTATTTGTTCCTGGAACTCTTGGCACAAGAGTTTGTGGAACATAAGGACCCTCCATGACAGATTGCAGAAGAATTCTGTCCATCCCTTCCAGGAAATTCACCATTAGTATCCTCCATTGTGGGTACTCTTCTCTTTGAAGAGTTGGAGGTTTGGTGAGGGAACCAACACTATATGCGGAGTTCCGGTTGGCCATTGGAGATTTTTAGAAGAGAGAAAATTTACGTTTTTGGTGAAGATTTTTTGTGAAAGACGTGAATTGAGAGATTTTATATGATCGTTTGATTGGAAAAACAATCAATTGGCTCTGATACCAATTGTTGATCCCAGATCTCTGAATAACACTAACAATCAAGTTAAAAATAACCAAATTATAGTGTTTTAATGAACAAAATGATGAACACTCAAGAACAATGTATGAACATTCAAAGAATAATCTTGAGTGCAATAATTTCACTTTATTCAATATGAAAACGTAAAAGCGACGTTGATTACAATTGGCCTAATCACCTATTTATACTAGAARRYTAATTAGAAGATAACTATCTAGTGAGACTATTTAGCTAATCTTCTACTAACKGATAAAGTTTATCTAAACTATGGATAAGCTATAAATYAAGATAAACTTGAAATCCAGYTGTCGATTTGTYATYTCCAGMTGTCTTTCATGGAATGATGAATCAACCTTATCTTCATATTTTCATCGTATGCTTCTGGTTGAATTACTGAAGAAAACTCTAAGTGTTGTTGTCCAGAGGGGTGATGAAGATGCTCTTTCCATCGCATCTCTGGTTGTTCATCGACCCTCTGGTTGTTCTTCAGACTTGGTCAATTCTGCCTTAACGTCTTCATCGGTCTTCTGGCTCTTCATCACTTATTGTTTTTCATTACTTTTACACTTATTAATTATGGGGTCTAACATTTATTTTATTAACCTACATCAGATTTACATTTAGATGTACATTTAAAATTAAAAATTCATAGATTCAGAGAATAGTGGTTGTAATCCCGATAGAATCGGAAATTTGTTTCAATTTTTTTTATATTCCCATTTTCCATCATGGAATGTGGTTTTAGATTATGGTTCAGTTTTCGAATTTCTCAGCACTAAGATTGCGAACATGTCTCACCTCAGGGGACAACAACCAACAGGAATTGCTTACCTATTCTAAGGTATGATAACATGGATAGACTACACAACTTCAGAATTTTCATAAATTTATAAACTCAAAACTTTAATCATCGTCGGTTGTAATCCCCATAAAATCGGAAATTTGTTTCAAACTTGTTTCCATATCCCCATTTTTCATCATGGGACGTGGTTTTAAATTGTGATTCAATTTCCGTACTTCTCATTACTCAAATTGCCAACATTCTCTCAACTTCAAACCACAACAATCAGAATGAATAGCTTACCTGCTGTGAGGTATGATACCGTCGGTCGATTAACCTACTTCAAAATTTTGATTAATTGATAAATGTTTTTCCTTCTACAAATTAATGGATATGAAGAATATTACATTCATCCAAGATCTTGACATACAAAAGGATGACTTCACTGTCAAGGTCAGAATCATTAGACTGTGGAATCAACCAGTGTTTAAAAACCCATATGAAATATATTCCATGGAAATGATATTAATGGATGAACAGGTAAATTCTTATTTCTTTTTCAATATTTAGTATTGTATTCATCATATTTTATTATTATCTAAGCTGTTTAAGATCTTCACATCATCACTACTCATTCCTTTTTCATTTTTATGTTTTTAGGACACCAAAATCCATGCAAATGTCCTACAAAAATGGGTGCCTAAGTTCATAAATTTACTTAAGGAAGGGGCTGCAATTTTCATTAAGAATCCTACAATTGCTTGACATGCATCGAAGTACAAGTTAATTGATAATGCAAACAAGTTAAGTTTGTATTACAAAACTTCTGTGACAAATTTCCGGGATTTTAAGGGTTCCATTTTTGGTTTTTCATTTGTCAAATTTGCAATTGTTATATAAAAAAGTATTCCAGAACAAACAACAGTTGGTGAGTGAATTAAATCCTTTCAAAATTATTCTATTGTTTAATTAAATTATATATTGTACTGTCATTGAAGTTAAACTTCGTTATGTTAACTTTTTGATGATTACATAGATGTAATTGGCGAGGTCATTGCTTGTGAGACAATGGTGACTCTTCCAGACAACAATGGAAAAGCCAAAAGAAGGATGCAAGTTGAGATGCAGGACTTAGAGTAAGTATTTTTACTTGAATTTACTAATAGTAATCTTCATAAACTATATAATTCTTTTCTTACAATTTATTTAGGGGGATTAAAATCCAAGTGGCATTGTGGGATGCGTTGGCTCAGGAATTTAGTGATTATGTTTCTACTAACAAGGAATATGGGATTGTTATTCTTGTAATTCAGTTTGCAATGGTGAAGATTTATAGAGGTTTGTCTGACTCATAACATATATATTTCTTTAAAGCAATGTTGTGTTAACTTTCTTTATTTGTTTGTTTCAGAAAAACCATTTCTTTCAAACTCATTCAATGGTATGAGGTTGTTCATAAATTCAGATATTGATGAAATGAAGGATTTTAAGAAATGGTCAACAAATATATTTTATTTATTTCTGTTATATATCTTATATTTTTTTAAGATACATTGTTGTTTACTTATATTCCTGATTCAATAGTTTGATTCGGGAGAGTGGCAAATCTAAAATGTTACAACAGCTTTGAATGCTCTCTGGATTGTCTTATTCATATCGTGAAGATTTTCTAAATAGAACAAATAGAGCAAACATTGTTGAAATTAGTGAAACTGTTGAGGTACTTATTTTTTTAAATTGTTTCTATTCATTAAGTAATTGCATTTTATCATAACATATCGTACTTTATACATGCAAAATCACTAATTATATTAGGAACATTGAAAGCATTTAGGAAGGATGTTCCTTGGTTTTACATGGGTTGCAAGAGGTGTAACCACAAGGTTCGACCCACATACACTATAACCGACAAGGATGATAGATCGGGTATGAAAGAAGAGAGAGAGAGTTTTGAATGTACTTCTAATAGATACAGAGGGCAAAAGACTAAAGTGATAACCGGAACCTGGTTATCACCTAAGGTAATTAATATGTGATTATCTGACTAAATGAGTACGTGATAACATGATAAATTGATATGTTTGATCATGCTGGTATGTGAAAAATAATTGTATAATGTGGTTATGTGTATCAGAATATGTATATATGTAGATATATATATATATATATATATATTATTCTACACACATGCATATTAGGAAAAATGCATAGTGTGTGTGTGTGGATGTATGTATGTGTGCATGGTTTCGAAGTATGCATACATGTGCATGAATTGAGTATTATAAAAAGGGGCTGTTAACCGACTTTGCAGTTTTGGAAATGTATAAAAGGGAGGGTGAGCCTTCATATTTTCTCTTCTTGCTTTGGTTAAAAGTTGTGCGATTTAAAAAGAGAAGAGAAATTGACCGGATTATTCTTGATTCCAAAAGCTTGTTAAGGTGAGTAATTTTTAAAATCTTTTGCATAAAATTATTACTGGTTTTATATGAATCTTGTTTATTTTTGGAAAGAAATCAATCTTTTGCTCTAAGTGTTTTATTCGGATATTAAACCGGACAAGGTATGTTCGGATTGTTTTAAATCGGACAAAGGTTAAATGATGTATTGTCCGGATTATTTTATAAATCGATGAAGGATTGAGCGATTTAACCCTAAATCGCCTAAGTGTTGAACAGTTTAGTCTTAAAGCGGTTAAATGTCGATCGGGTTATGATTGGTAAGAATAGTTATATTTTTGAACTGAGAAGTAGGAATACGACCAAATGGTGGTCGGACTATTTTAAATCGGCCAAGTAGTGAGCGAGGTATTATCCGGACTTGTTATCCAGACAAAGTTGTTGAAATTTACTTTAAGTATTAAATCGGACAAAGCTTATGCTGTGTATTGTCCGGATTGTTGACCGGAGTTGAAGTCCGGCTAAA
>NC_037544.1:27596954-27603283 GCF_001531365.2 Cynara cardunculus var. scolymus | reverse complement strand
CTTGTTTGTTTAGAAAAGGTTTAAAAGTGGCATTATATGTAACCTGATTGGTTAAGAAGTATGAGATTTGTATAACTGAATGCTTTGCTTGAAAACTGAAAAGGATTTGGTATTATGTCCCTAATCATTCATATATTTGTTATATATATGAATAATTGTTTTTCATAAAGATTTTGGTGATCTTCACCCTGCAATGACATGAATAGGGTATCTCACTAGACTTTCGGTCTAACCCTCGTTTTGTGATTTTAACTATGTGTTACAGGAGGTACGGACAATAAGGGAAAGAGGAAAGTGTAATATTTTCCTATATGCATTTCTGCCTGAAGATCTGTCTTTAATGAACAGTTTTGATTGATTAGTACGAGAAATGTATTTTGAATTTTTGGACCTTGTATTTGGTCATGTTAGATTCTTGTACTAAGGGACCGGAATGAAATAATATCATATACTTCTTTTGTATGAAATATGTGTTACATGCAATGTGTGGGTTGGGGCGTTACAAAATGGAATCAGAGCCTGAGTTTAAGAGATTTAGGTATTTAACAACATGATACATAGACTTAAACTGTTTTATGGCATGTTAAGAGTCCCGGACATAGTTAGCACCATTGGAAATAAATATGATGAGTTGAAAGAATAGTGTGCAAGGTAAATTCTAATTACATCTGGCAAGTGTAATTATGAATTTACAGGTACACATTTGAACTTGAATACTTCATTATATTTGGGAATGTCAATACGTGATTATTAACATTAAACTCTACAGATGTCTAGCCGAACTAGAAGATCTGAAAGAGTGGCTCGTCCAGAATCTGAGGAAAGAGAAGAATCACCCGTAAATCTACCGACTAGTACATCTGAAAATAGAGGTCGAGGAAGAGTAAGAGGACGAGGCAGAGGAAGAAGTCAATCTCAGGGAAGGGGTCGGACTGGAATACATTTTGAACATGAAGAATCTCACTCTGGGAATATTCAGGAAAGATCGGTACCACATCCTGAATATATAACCAGATATATGTTGGTAGAGGAAATGGGGAAATTGCGGGAAACTCTGACATCTATTATGGGAATACCGGCTAGGGTAGAAACAGAAAGAGTGGAAGTTCATCCCTCTGCTCCAGTCATCCACAACAAGGAAGGAGATATTAAGATGTTTTTAACATGCAAATCACCAACCTTTTCTGGGGAGAGAGATCCAGTAAAAGCTATGTGCTGGATTAAAGAGATGGAATCTATGTTCAACACCATTCGTTAGTAAAAGCTATGTGCTGGATTAAAGAGATGGAATCTGTGTTCAACACCATTCGTTGTCCAGAAACAGATAAAGTTCGATTTGCTGTTTCGGTATTAAAGTTAAATGCTTTATTCTGGTGGGAAGTTGAATCATCTATCAAAACAGATATTTTACAGACTCTGTCTTGGGTAGAATTCGTGGATAGATTCAAGAATCAATTTTGTCCTACAACGGCAGTGAGACAAATGGAGGAAGATTTCTTGAAACTAGAGCAAGGAAATGGAACAGTTCGGGAGTATACTGAAAGATTCATTGAATACTCTCGTTTTGCTGAACATTATGTTTCGACTGAATCCAAGAAAATAGAAAGGTATATTTGGGGTTTGAAACCCTCAATTAGAGAATTTGTTATTGCTATGAACCCTAATACCTTTCCATTGACGGTGGACGCAGC
This sequence comes from Cynara cardunculus var. scolymus, assembly GCF_001531365.2. Classification (NCBI taxonomy): domain Eukaryota; kingdom Viridiplantae; phylum Streptophyta; class Magnoliopsida; order Asterales; family Asteraceae; genus Cynara; species Cynara cardunculus. Next base: position 27,601,592 of record NC_037544.1, on the reverse strand, counting down.
TGAGGTAACCGAACGAAATAAGAACTGAGAATCAGAAGGAAAGATTGTAGAGAAAAGAAAGTGGGAGCGACCTTCATCTTTTCGAGGGCCAAAAACTGTTAGACATGATAACATATATGAGCAGAAGATCAGTGAAAAAGTTTGCTCACAATGCCGACAAGTTCATCAGGGTGAATGTAAGATGGACCCAAGGAAATGTTATAAGTGTGGCGAAGCAGGCCATCTGTCTAGAAACTGCCCAGCTAACAGAAGATGTTTTAATTGCAATTCTCCGGATCATATTCGACCGAATTGTCCATTGTTAAGAACTCCGCAGTTAACGATGGGGAGTAATGTGTCGGGTACTCGGGGAAGGCCTACTGTAAATAGAGGAAGGCAAGGAGGGGCGCGGGGACGATCCTTCTAGATGACTAAGAACGAGGCAGAAACATCACCAGATGTAGTAACAGGTACATTCCTTCTGAATTCAATACGTGCTAAGGTGTTATTTGACTCGGGTGTAAACTTTTCGTTTGTATCACCATTGTTTGCTCAAACTGCATGTCTAAATTATGTGCTACTTGATGATAAATTAGTAGTTGATACTACTAATAGTCAGGAAACTGTTACTAGTATGTTCAATAACTGTATTATTGTTATTAAGGGCTGTGAACTTCCGATCCGGTTATTTCCCATGCCAATGAAAGAATTTGACGTAGTAGTGGGTATGGACTGGTTGGTAAAGTTTCAGGCTAGTATTGCTTGTAATCAGAAAATGATCAGAATTAATCTGCCAGACCAGAGAACATTTGTTATTTATGGTGATCGTCAGAATCATCATACCAATATTTTGTCAGTAATGAAAGCCCAGAAAAATATTCGAAAGAAGTGCCAAGGATATCTAGCGTATGTAATTGATTTAAAGAAAGAGAAAGGAAAAGAAGAATCAATTCCGATTGTTAGTGAATATCCAGAAGTTTTTCCGGAAGACTTATCTGGATTACCACCAGATAGAGTCATTGAATTCCGAATCGATCTTATACCAGGAGCTGCACCAGTAGCAAAAGCGCCATATCGTTTAGCTCCATCTGAATTGAAAGAATTGGTGGCACAATTGAAAGATTTAACTGATAAGGGATTTATTAGGCCCCACACTTCCCCTTGGGGTGCTCCAGTCCTATTTGTTAAAAAGAAGGATGGGTCTATGCGAATGTCTATAGACTTTCGTGAACTGAATAAGTTGACAATCAAAAACAAATATCTTTTACCAAGAATTGATGACTTGTTTGATCAACTTGTAGGAGCAAGTTATTTCTCCAAAATCGATTTGAGGTCAGGATATCATCAACTTAAAGTCAGGGAAGAAGATGTTGCCACAACAACATTTAGAACAAGGTACGGGCATCACGAATTCCTGGTTATGTCATTCGGTCTAACTAATGCGCCCACGACCTTTATGGAATTGATGAATAGGGTATGTAAGGAATATCTTGATAAATTTGTTATTGTATTTATCGATGATATTCTTATATACTCTAAGACTGAAGAAGAACATGCAAAACATCTTCGTCTGATACTGGAATTGTTGAAAACAGAAAGGATGTATGCTAAATTGTCCAAATGTGAATTCTGGTTAAGAGAAGTTCAATTCCTGGGTCACATCATTTTAGAATCAGGGGTAAAGGTTGATCCAATGAAAATAGAAACAGTTGCAAAATGGGAAGCTCCAAAAAATCCCTCTGAAGTCCGAAGCTTTTTGGGGTTGGCCGGTTATTACCGTAAGTTCATTCAGAACTTTTCTAAGATAGGCGTACCATTGACTCAACTGACTCGGAAGAACGTTAAATTCCAATGGGATTGACTATACCAGATGGATCCGAAGACTTTGTGGTATACAGTGATGCTTCAAAGTTAGGGTTGGGATGTGTTCTAATGCAAAGAGGAAAAGTGATTTCTTATGCGTCAAGACAATTGAAAGAACATGAGAAGCAGTATCCAACTCATGACATGGAATTAGCTGTCGTGGTGTTTGCTCTAAAAATATGGAGACATTTTCTTCTGGGAACGAAATGTCAGATTTATACTGACCATAAAAGTTTACAACATTTGTTCAACCAGAAAGATTTAAATATGCGACAGCATCGGTGGATTGAGTTAGTTAATGATTATGATTGTGAAATTATTTACCACCCAGGAAAAGCTAACGTGGTGGCTGAGCAGGAAGGGAAAGAGTGGAACCATTAAAACTGTAGCAATGAGAATGAATTTGATTTATGATATTCGTAAGGAAATTCAGAAGTGCCAACAAGAAGCTGTGAAAGAAGAAGTTGTTAAAACAGAAAAGTTGGGTAAGATGATCTCAACCTTGGAACAGAATGATAAAGGACTAATGTGCTTTCAAGGGTGAATTTGGGTACCATATTTTGGAGATATCCGAAGTATGATATTAAATGAAAGTCATAAATCCCGATACTCTATCCATCCAGGCACTAATAAGATGTATCGAGATTTAAAACCTTTTTATTGGTGGCCAGGATTGAAAAGAGATATAGCTTAGTATGTGGAACAGTGTCTGACATGTTTACAGGTCAAGATTGAATATCAGAAGCCTTATGGAAGCCTTCAATCTTTGGAAATACCTACATGGAAATGGGATCACATTACCATGGATTTTGTTATGAAGTTACCACGAACTCTAAAGGGGTATGACGCGATTTGGGTAATTGTGGATCGTTTGTCTAAATCGGCACATTTTTTACCAATAAGAGAGAAATACTCTTTAGAAAAGCTAGTGCAGATTTACATCAAAGAAATTGTTACCAGACACGGTGTTCCCTTGTCTATTATCTCTGATAGAGATAGTCGGTTTACTTCAAAGTTTTGGGGAGGATTACATAAATCTTTGGGGTCTGAAATCCGATTAAGTACAGCTTATCATCCACAGACTGATGGGCAGAGTGAAAGAACTATTCAGACTCTCGAAGATATATTGAGAAGTTGTAGTATTGATTTCGGGGGATCGTGGGAAGATCACTTGCCATTAATAGAGTTTGCATATAATAATAGTTATCATTCCAGCATCCAAGCGGCACCGTATGAAGTGTTGTATGGACGTAAATGCCGAACGCCATTGTGTTGGAATGAGGTGGGTGAAAAACAGCTAACGGGTCCTGAAATTGTACAAGAAACTTCTGAAAAGATTGAACAAATCTGCGAAAGAATCAAAACAGCACAAGATCGCCAGAAAAGTTATGCAGATAATCGTCGAAAGTCAATTGAGTTTGATATAGGTGATTTTGTAATGTTAAAAGTTTCGCCATGTAAGGGTGTTATCAGATTTGGGAAGAAAGGAAAGGTTAGTCCAAGGTATGTGGGGCCGTTTAGAATATGTAAGCGTTGGGCCAGTAGCATATCAGTTAGAGCTGCCAGAAGAGCTGAGTCTGATTCACAACACTTTTCATGTATCAAATCTGCAGAAATGTTTGGCCGATCCAAATCAAGCTATACCATTGCCAGAAATTCAATTAGACAGTAAGTTGAATTTTGTAGAAACACCGGAAGCTGTTATTGACCGAAAGATCAGGTTGTTGAGAAACAAAGAAATAAGTCTGGTGAAGATTCGGTGGAAGTTTCACAAAGGACCAGAAGGAACATGGGAATTGGAATCAAAGATGAGATCAGAATACCCATGGCTTTTTGATTAAAGGAATTCCGGGACGGAATTCTTTTGAGGGGTGGATAATGTGATAACCGGATCCTGGTTATCACATAAGGTAATTAATATGTGATTATCTGATTAAATGATTACGTGATAGCATGATAAATTGATACTTTTGATCATGTTGGTATGTGAAAATTAAATGTATAATGTGGTTATGTGTATCAGAATATGTATATATGTAGATATATATATATATATTATTCTACACACATGCATATTAGGAAAAATGCATAGTGTGTGTGTGTGGATATATGTATGTGTGCATGGTTTCGAAGTATGCATACATGTGCATGAATTGAGTATATAAAAAGGGGCTGTTAACCGACTTTCCAATTTTGGAAATGTATAAAAGGGAGGTTGAGCCTCCATATTTTCTCTTCTTGCTTTGGTTAAAAGTTGTGCGATTTAAAAAGAGAAAAGAGATTGACCGGATTATTCTTGATTCCAAAAGCTTGTTAAGGTGAGTTTTTTCTATACTCTTTTGCATAAAATTATTACTGGTTTTATATGAATCTTGTTTATTTTTTGGAAAGAAATCAGTCTTTTGCTCTAAGTGTTTTATTCGGATATTAAACCGGACAAGGTATGTCCGGATTGTTTTAAAAAGGTTAAATGATGTATTGTCCGGACTATTTTATAAATCGATGAAGGATTGAGCGATTTAACCCTAAATCGCCTAAGTGTTGAACGGTTTAGTCTTAAACTGGTTAAATGTCGATGGGGTTATGATTGGTAAGAATAGTTATCTTTTTAAACTGAGAAGTAGAAGTATGACCAAATGGTGGCCGGACTATTTTAAATCGGCCAAGTAGTGAGCGAGGTATTATCCGGAGTTGTTATCCGGACAAAGTTGTTGAAATTTACTTTAAGTATTAAATCGGACAAAGCTTATGCTGTGTATTGTCCGGATTGTTGACCGGAGTTGAAGTCCGGCTAAA
>NC_037544.1:27523002-27596464 GCF_001531365.2 Cynara cardunculus var. scolymus | reverse complement strand
CTTGTTTGTTTAGAAAAGGTTTAAAAGTGGCATTATATGTAACCTGATTGGTTAAGAAGTATGAGATTTGTATAACTGAATGCTTTGCTTGAAAAGTGAAAAGGATCTGGTATTATGTCCCTAATCATTCATATATTCGTTATATATATGAATAATTGTTTTTCATAAAGATTTTGGTGATCTTTACCCTGCAATGACATGAATAGGGTATCTCAGTAGATCTTTCGGTCTAACCCTCGTTTTGTGATTTTAACTATGTGTTGCAGGAGGTACGGACAATAAGGGAAAGGGGAAAGTGTAATATTTTCCTATATGCATTTTTGCATGAAGATCTGTCTTTAATGAACAGTTTTGATTAATTAGTACGATAAATGTATTTTGAATTTTTGGACCTTGTATTTGGTCATGTTAGATTCTTGTACTAAGAGACCTGCATGAAATAATATCATGTACTTCTTTTGTATGAAATATGTGTTACATGCAATGTGTGGGTTGGGGCGTTACAACTAAGGTTTTGCCAAAGTAAGTAACAACTACATAACAGTACTTTCGTTAACTTTTACACACTTACATTAATGTTCACTTAATATTCATATAGGTTCGGAATTTCTTTGGGAATTCAAGATGATACTGGAATTGTATCATTGACATTATTTGATCGGTAAGCTAATAAAGTATTGAATCAATTTGCAACAGAGTTGTATGAAAAAGTTAAATCTGTGCCAGCTTTTCTAAAGAGTATCCCTCTCTTATAGGTAGAAAATGCACAGATTTAGATAAGCGATCAACAATTATCCATATTGCATCATACCCCTTTGGAGTTCGAGGTAACTTCATGACAAAATCCATTGTAATGTGATCCCACTTCCATACAGGAATTTCCAAGGATTGAAGATTTCCATAAGGCTTCTGATGCTCTATCTTAACCTGTAGACACGTTATACATTGTTCCACATACCTGGCTATATCTTTCTTCAATCCGGGCCACCAATAAAATGGTTTTATATATCTATACATCTTATAGGTACCTGGATGTACAGAGTAACGAGACTTATGCCTTTCATTCAAAATAATTTTTCGGATATCTCCAAATCATGGTACCCAAATTTGCCCTTGAAAGCACATAATTCCTTTATTATTTGGTTCCAAAGTTGAAATTATCTTACCCAATCTTTCTGACTTGATAAGATCTTGTTTTATAGGTTCCTTCTTACATCTTAGAATTTCTTTATGAATGTTAGGGACTAAGTTTATTCTCATCGCCACGGTCTTTATAGTCCCACGTCTTCCTTTTCTACTTCATGCGTCCGCTACCACATTGGCTTTTCCTGGGTGGTAGAGGGTTTCACAGTCATAGTCATTAATAAGTTCAATCCATCCACGCTGTCGCATATTTAATTCTTTCTGGCTGAATAAATGTTGTAGACCTTTATGATTAGTGTAGACCTAGCACTTTCTTCCCAAAAGGTAATGCCTCCATATTTTCAAATCAAACACTACTGCTGCCAATTCCATGTCATGAGTTGGATACTGCTTCTCATGATCCTTCAGTTGCCTTGACGCATAAGAAATCACCTTTCCTTTTTGCATCAGAACATATCCCAATCCCAACTTTGAGGCATCACTGTATACTACTAAATCTTCTGATCCATCTGGTAGACTAAACACCGGGGCACTGCAGAGATGATCTTTCAACAGTTGAAAGGCTTTTTGCTGTTCTTCCTCCAACTGAAACTTAACATTCTTCCGAGTTAGTTTGGTCAATGGCACGACTATTTTAGAAAAGTCTTGAATAAATTTACGACAATAGCCTACTAATCCCAAAAAGCTTCAGATTTCTGAAGGAGTCTTTGGGGCCTCCCACTTTTCAACTGCTTCTATCTTCGCTGGATCTACTTTCACCCCTGCTTCCGAAATGACATGGCCCAAGAACTGAACCTCCCTTAACCAGAATTCACACTTACACAATTTTGCGTACAACTTTTCCCTTTTCAGAAGTTCAAGTATTAGGTGAAGGTGTTCTGTGTGCTCCTCTTCGGTCTTAGAGTATACAAGAATATCGTCGATAAATACAATAATGAATTTATCAAGATATTCATTACATACCCTATTCATTAAATCTATAAAGGCTGCGGGCGCATTAGTTAGACCAAATGGCATAACTAAGAATTCATGATGCCCGTACCTAGTTTGAAAAGCTGTTGTAGGAATGTCTTCCTCCCTGACCTTAAGCTGATGATACCTTGATCTTAAGTCGATCTTGGAGAAATAGCTTGCCCCCACCAGTTGACCAAACAAGTCATCAATCCTTGGCAAAGGATATTTATTCTTGACTGTCAACTTATTCAATTCTCGATAATCTATACACATCCGCACAGATCCTTCTTTCTTCTTAACAAAAAGGACCGGAGCACCCCAGGGTGAAGTGCTTGGTCGAATGAATCCTTTATCATGTAGATCTTTCAACTGAGTAACCAATTCTTTCAATTTCGAGGGAGCTAACCGGTATAGTGCCTTGGCTACTGGTGCTGCTCCAGGTAAGAGATCAACTTTGAACTCGATAACTCTGTCCGGTGGTAAACCATACAAATCTTCTGGAAAGACTTCTGGAAAGACTCCTGGAAAGACTTATGGGTATTCATTAACAATTGGAATCAATTTCTACTTTCCTTTCACTTTCTTTGCATCAATTATATACGCCAAACATCCTTGACACTTCTTTCAAATACATTTCTAGGCTTTCAGTACAGACAAAAGGCTAGTATGAGGATTCTAGCGATCACCATAAATAACAACTGATCCTCTATTTGGCAAAACGATTATGATCATTTTCTTATTACAGAGAATACTGGCATGATGTTCTGCCAACCAATCCATACCTACTACTACATCAAACTCTTTCATCGGCATTGGGAACAACCGAATTGGTAGCTCATACCCCTCAATAACAATAACACAGTTATTGAATACACTAGTAACAGATTCCTGACTATTAGCAGTGTCAACTACTAATTCATCAGGTAGCACAAAATTCAAACATTCAGAATGAGCAAATGATGGTGATATAAACGAAAAATTTGCACCGGAATCAAACAACACCTTAGCATGCATAGAATTCAGAAAAAGGTACATGTTACTACATCGGGTGCAGCCTCTGCCTCGTTCTTTGTCATCTAGAAGGACCGACCCCGTGACCCTCCTTGCCCTCCTCTGGATATGTTGGGTCTTCCCCGAGTACCCGACACATTACTCTCCATAGTTAACTGCAGAATTCTCAATAACGGACAATTAAGTCGAATATGATCTGGGGATTTACAATTAAAAAATCTTCTATTGGCTGGGCAACTTCTTGACAAATGACCCGCCTCGCCGCATTTGTAACACTTCCTTGGGTCTGATTTACAGTCCCCTTGGTGAACTTGTCCACATTGAGTACAAACTTTCTCACCGACTTTCTGTTCGGTTCTATTATCATATTTCATCCTTTTGGCCCTCGAAAATTAGATGAAGGTCCTTCCCATTTCCTTTTCTCTACAACTTTACCCTCCGACTGCCGGTTCTTATTTCGCTCTATAACTTCCGCCGTATCCATAGTTAATAAAAAGGTAGTGGGGTTTATAGCAATAACAAATTCATGGATTTAATGTTTTAAACCCCAAATATACCTCTCCACCTTCCTGGATTCTGACGAGATGTAATGTTCAGAAAATCAAGATTACTCGATAAATTTCTCAGTATACTCTCGTACAGTTCCATTACCCTGTTCTAACTTCAGAAAATCTTCCTCCATTTGTCGTACAAGTGTCTTAGGATAGAACTGATCTTTGAGTCAGTTTACAAATTCTGCCCAAGATAGTGTTTGTAAGACATTTGTCCTGGCAAAGACTCCACTTCCCAACAAAATAGAACATTAGACTTTAATACAGATACGACAAATCGAACTCTATCTGTTTCTGGACACCGAATGGTCTTAAACATAGATTCAATCTTCTTAATTCAACACATAGCCTTTACTGGATCTCTTTCCCCAGAGAAAGTTGGCGCTTTACTGGTCAGGAACATCTTGATGTCTCCTTCCTTGTTGTGAGTTACAGGAACAGAGGGATGTACATCCACACTTTCCGTTTCCACCCTGGCTGGTATCCCCATGATATATGTCAAAGTTTCCCTTAACTTCCCCACTTCCTCTGTCAGCATGTCTCTGGTTATGTATTATGGATGTGGCACTTGTTCCTCCTGAACATTCCCAAAGTGGGATTCTTCATGCTCAGAATGTATTTTAGCCCGACTCCTTCCCTGTGTCTGGCATCTTCCTCTGCCTCTTCCCTTTGTTCTTCCCCGGCCTCTATTTCTAGAAGTACTTGTGGGTAGATTAACGGGTGATTCCTCTCTTTCCTCAGACTCATGATGAGCCATTCTCTCATATCTCCGTGTTCGGCTAGACATCTTCTGATTTCAATGTTATTAGTCACGTATTCACATTCCCAAATATAATGAAGTACTCAAGTCCAGATATGTACCTATAAATTCATAATTACACTGGCCAGATGTAATTAGAATTTACCTTACACATTGTTCTTTTAACTCACCATATGTATTTCCAATGGTGCTAACTATGTTCGGGACCCTTAACATGTAATGAAATAGTTTAAGTCTAGGTATCATGCTGTTACATACCTAAATCCCTTAAACTCAGGCTCTAATACTACTTTCTGTAACACCCCATACCATACATTGCAAGTAACACATACTTTATCTACAAGAAATACATGTTTATACACCACTCAGGTCCCTTAGTACAAGAATCTACCATACAAAACACATGGTCCAAAAACTCAAAATACATTTCTTGTACTAATCACATTCCTCTACCAAAAAGCTATATATATTATGGGTAAATCTTCATACAGACAAGCATATAGGAAAATATCATATTTTCCCTTTCCCCTTACCATCAACACATCCTGTAATACGTAATTAAAATACAAAATGAGGGTTAGACCGAAAGGTCTAGTGAGATCCCTTTCTCTGTCATTGCAAGGTGAGAATCACCAAAATTTTATTTAAAACAACTTTTCATATATATATAACAAACATATGAACAAGTAAAATATGATACCAATACCTTCTCGATTCCAAAGCCAATAATTCAGCTTTTATATTAACATACCCAAACCCAAATAGGTTTGAACCAACCAGGTTTTACGTAATGCCCCTTTTTAACCCTTTTTCAATTGAAAACAAGGTTTATTCAAAGTTTCAGGTCAACACCTGTTATCAACTTCTCATTAACATGTAGACTACAATTTCCAATAAGAAATCTGATTCTAATTCTTTAAGTCACAAAGAAATAAAGATTCCAAATCCCAGTAATCTTAGAGGATATTAAGAGTTATATCATACATCACACGTACAATGCCACCCTTATATCCAAAGGTACACCTCTCCTTGATATGCCACTCTTATCCCATGGTACACTTTTCCTTGATATGTCACCCTTATTTCCTCATCAAATCATCTTTATCAAAAATCCTTATTCTTTATCATTATAGATAATATAATAATAATAATTTAATTGAACCAACATTTTAGTCAAAGTACAAAATCGATCACCTTAAACAATTTTGGTCATCATAGACTTGGCCAGACTTCATCTCCGGTCAAGTCTTGGCCGATATAATAATCCGGACAACATCAAGACCCCTTGTCCAATTTACAAATCCAGACAACTCAAATCCATTTATCCAATTTTCAAGTCCGGACAGACTTAATATTACCTCGATCAAACCTTGCTCGGTTTACATCTAAACCGAACATTACATTATTTGGACTATAAACAAATCGGGCAGCCTTGATCGTATTCCTAGTACTCCATTTAAAACCTTTATCCAGTTTAGAAAGATAGAATTTCATCATGATGCTAGTCCGATTATTGATATGATCGATTTCCTCTAAATCGAATGACATTGTGTCCGGTTTATAAAAAATCCGGACAACATATGTCCGATTTATAACCACATCCAGGTGATATTTCATAACACAATTCAAAATTTAAATCAATATGATTTACTTTTCAAAAATGAAATATGATGAATCAAATTACTCACCTTATGCAATTCTTTTGAAAACCAACTTCAAGAATTTAGTCCAATAATGTTGATCCCAGATCTCTCAATAACACTAATAATTAAGTTAAGAATAACTTAAATATGTCATTTGAATGAATAAAATGACGAACACTCAAGAACAAAATATGAATATTCGAAGAATATACTTGAGTGCCGAAACATTCACTTTATTCCAAAATGATAGTGAAAAGCGTTAACCGATTACAATAGGTCTAACACCAATTTATACTAGAAAGATAATCAAGAAGATAACTATCTAGCAAATCTTTTAGGAAAAGATAAAGGTTATCTAGACATGAAAAAGAAGATAAAACTTTATAGAATCCTGCTGTCGATTTGTCATCTCCAGCTGTCTTCTATGGGGCGTTATTCAACCTTATCTTGATATCTTCATCGTATGCCTCTGGATGAATTGTTGTAGAAAACTCAAAGTGTTGGTAACCAGAGGGGTTATGAAGATGCTCGATTCATCACATCTCTGGTCGATTCATCGACCCTCTGGTTGTATTAAACACTTAGTTGTTTTGCCTTGAAGTCTTCCATCGACCTTCTAGTCCTTCATCACTTATTTTTCTTCATTACTTTTACAAATGTGAGTTATGGGGTCTAACAATCTCCCCTTAAGTAATGAAAGAACAAACATAAGCTAATATATGAACATTCAAAGCATAACTGAAAGGCAGAGGCTAATCTAAAGAAAAACATCCTTTGCCAAAAAAAATTCAGTGGACTAAGTGATGAATTCTTATAAATAATGAAACAAAAAGATATTACAAAACTCAAAATACTTCATTCATGATCTTCTTGTGTTATCTCCTAGAAGCGCATCAACAGTCCTCTAAATTGAATGACTATTGAGATCTGATGAATAAGTTGTTGTCCCTCTCCCAACGACACATGAGGTCTGCCCAATCTGTCTCTGATGACCTTCTGAAACCATTCAAGTGTTGAAGTTGAATACTTGAAGGCTTCAGTCAGTCTAAAAAATTTCTTCACACCAAACTCATTCTTGAACACTAAACCGAGTTCTGGTTGAGTTAAGACTGAGGTAGATGTCTTCTCCTGTAGGCCTGTAAAGTCTTTATTTGGTGGAGTACATGATAGTCTGTTGATGCCTAGATTAAGAGCAATTTGAAAGTCGCTCTTTGCTTGTGCTTCACCAAGGTCTCCATCGCTTGAACAATCGCTCGGTTTGCCATCCCAAATCTGATTCCTTGATCCTATTGTTGAGTTGTATATGCATATAGATCCATCAAGTCCCATGGATTGAGATTGATCAAGTCATTTTCATTAAAGACGCTGACATGACCATGGGCTTGCTCTACGGTGTACTCGATGTATTTGATGGCTCTGTTAGAGAAGGTCCTCATTTTGATGTCCAAAACCATGTTGATTTCTTCGTTTGAGAAGACGGCCTGTGGTGGAGAGGTCGTCTGTCTTACAAACCGATGGTGCAAGAGGTTCATCGACTCTAGTGATAGCATGGGAGGATTAAGAATCAAACTTTTATCACGGTCGTGATACAAGTATTGATGGATATTCTCCATCATTATGGGTTCCCTTGGTGGCTTCTCTGGGCGTCTCCTTAGCGTCTCCAAATTTGCAATGATCTCATCGACTACACCTTGAGAAGTATGCCTCGATGAGGAAGGAATATCCGCTAGCACCTGCGGTGGTTGGGTAGTGGGTGGTTGAGTTTGGGTGATAGGTTGTGTCTGGGTTAAGGGTTGTTTATGGGTTGAGGGTTGAGGTGATGGAATGGTAATGGGTTCTGTTTGGGGTACTTCTAGTTCATTAGGCTCTGGTTGGGTTGTTTCTGGTTTAATAGGTTCTGTATGGATGGGTGGTTGTTGAGGTGAGGTAGGTTGGGTGATAATGGGTTCTTGTTGGATGGGTAGGGTGATGGAAGGTTCTGTGTGATGAGGGGTTGGTGATGGAGTTAAGGGTAAGTTGGTTTCTGTTTGAGGGGTAGTTGGGTTTTCATCGGATGAGGAACTCACCTCGATGGGTTCTTGGGTGCTAGCTTCGGGAATATGTACATTGTGTACATCTTTAGAGGGCTGAGCCTCTGGTTCCCTAGCTTGGGTTCCTTGGGATGGGGATGTTGGTTGGTTTTGAGATGGTGGTGGTGGTGGTGGTGGTGCAGCGGACTCCATCGATTGTTGAGCAGCCAGGTTCTCCCCCTCATGAGGACCTAGACCATGATCATCTTGGTCAAGATCCTCATGCCTTGGCCTCTTTAGCAGGCGGCTCGACGAATAGGAGGCTCTGCTCCTGTTGTTCTTCCATAGCCTTATGTGTTTGGCTAGCATTCGTATTCGGTCTTTGGTTTGCCGTTGTTCCATTGTGCGAAGAAGAGAGTTTGTATGATCTTTCTGTTGGAGGAGACTTTTCTTCAACACATTAGTTGGCTCAACAGCTCTGGCCATGAACTTTGCACTTATCTCATTGAACGATGAGATAAGTGCCTTGGAGAGAGCCCTCATATCGGCTCTGGTGGCATAATCTGTTTGGATGGAGGTGGATGTCGATGTGGGAGGTGGGATGGAGATTGAGGTGGATGCGGGTGGTGGGATGGGGAGGGAGGCTAACATATTCCTCGCCTCTTTAGTGAAGGATGTAAAGGCTTCATCAAACGATGGAGCTACAGGGGGGGTTGGAGGAGGGGTTGGTTGAAGTATTTAGGCAATTATAGTGGCTGGAAGTGAGGTAAGGGCTGTGTGTATGTTGGTTATTTGTGTGGAGAGAGAGGCTATGGCTTCATCGAATGATGATGTTGGTTGTGGGGTTGGTTGAGGTATTTGGGAGAGGATGGTGGCTGGGAGTGTGGTGAGGTTATTGGTCATGGTATTGAGTTGGGTGGTGATAGAAGCTATGGCCTCATCGATCGTAGTTGCCTGGGCCGTGAGGGTGGCAAGGGTGTTCATCAAGGTTTGGTTTCGTATGATGGAGAAGGTGGATGAGGCGTTGTGTTGTTGTTGGATGGTTTATTGAAGTATTTGTAGGTGGGTGGTTTTGTCTTTGGCATGGGTTTCAAGGGTGGCAAGGGATTGTCGAAGGGGTGTGAGATCGATGGATGGGGAGGATTCGACAATCCTTGCTAAGATTAGTTTAAGGTCATCCAAGGACCGCTGAGTTGAGTCAACAAAGGCCTGGAACTCTGCCTTTGTGACAAGATCAGCTAAGGGGGTAACCCCTGCAGCAACAAATGTTGCAGGTTGTGCCTTAGTTCCGGAGGCGCCCTCATTGACTTGTGTGATGGTGGGGAATGAAGGACTTCTATCCTGTCCTCGATAACCCTCTAATGAGGAGCTATCTTTTGATATTTTGACATCAACCTCTTCTTCTTCGGCTTCAGATGCTAAGGAAGAGAAGTAGATGTGTGTCCCCTTTGCTAGATCATGTATCGAAGGGGTGGTGAAAGAATAGGAGATTGCTCTGAACGATCTATGGGAGCTTCAATGTCAGAAGCAACACATGCTTCTGGGTGTGTGGTGGGTTGTAGCGAGCTGTGAAGCGATGTAACTCTTATGTCTTCATCGCCTCCCTCTTGGGAGAGAGGCGATGGATGATGTGGTTCCTCGGCAATATCATCTCCAGAGGCCTGAAGAGTGGCCTCTGGATGGCTAGGTTGAGTGAGGATTGGACTGGACCGTCCTTGTTCAATACCCCTTTGGCCTTGATCGCCAGGGGTAGATAATGTGGTTTCCATTTGGGAGGTGGATGGGAGAGTTGTGTTTATTGGGTCGGGGGATGCGTGAGGAGTGTCATCATCATCATCTTCATCATCCAATGAAGACAACACCTGCACTCCCTCGCTTGAATTAGGTGAAGGCTCTATTTGCTCTGGGTAGCTGCCCTCGGTTCTTGGGACAGCAGAGAGCATTCATACTTCCTATGTATCTCAAACTTCTCTGGAATGACACTGAGCATGACCCCTGAGATAGTCCTCTTTGTTGTGTAACCATCCTTAGAGATGGTTGGTCGATGGCCGTTCATTAGGTACTGTGGGGTGAATGGTTCTTCGGCTGGCAGATTGTGCCTCCTCATCGTGTCCCTTAGGAATAAGGCAAGGAAACGCAGGAAGAGGACATAGGATAATGGCTTTCCTGCGGCCATGAGCTTGCATTTCTTGATGACCGCTGCATGGATCTATTGTAGATGAGAAGTGTGTAATCCAGTGGTAGGTTGAAGAAAAGACCATACATGATGGTCATGATGTTAATGTTCCCCTGATCCATGCTCCCGAGCTTGCAAGTGAGGGCTCGGTTGAGGATCGAAAAGAACATGTTTCATATTGGAGGCAAGAATTGCCTCTTGAGGTCTGATGCGTTGTGTAGGTCACGGTTGTAACCCAGGATCTTGATGAAACGTAGTATTTCTGAACTGGTGGGTGGCTCGGCGTATTGTTCGATATTGAGTTCCTGGTGAGTTGGGATACATAAGATATTTGAGACCTTTGCGTAGGAAATCTTCACCGAGCAAACCATGTCATTTGGGACATCAATGTCCCCCATGATACCACGGTTCTCTAGGAATAACTCGCACGTCTGCCAATATTGTTGCACGTATTTCAATGGCACCCCGTTGTCAGAAAGGGTGAGAGCAGGTTGGAGAATACAATTATGAAAGAACTCGATCATAATGGCGAACCTGTCTTCAAACAGGTTTGTGTGAAGGTCAATGGCAAGGTTGTTTGGTTTGACGGGCAAAAAAACCAGTGCTCGGCTGTCTGTGCCGGTTGATTGCACATAATTGTCATTGTTGTGAGATTCGTGTGATACAAAGGAAGCCATTGTTGGAAATGGGAAGAAGTTGCAGGTTTGCAGGTTCGTCTTAGTCTCATTGAAGGTTTTGGGAGCATAAAGAAGAAACTGGTGGAGAAGACGAGTATTTATAAGTGGAGAAGTGGAAAGGTTTTTGGGTTAAAAATATTATTTTAATAGGTAATGATGGTGGTTTAGGACGTTTGGGTGAAAAGGTAGTGGTGATAGTTATCGTGGCCGTAAACCTGCATAATGTCATAAATGCAGGGGGACACATGTCATATTGGGGTGGGAGGAAGGGTAATATGGAGGGGTTTCTAGGGAAAAAGCCTTTTGATGTGTCAGACGCGTGGAAGGATGACGTTTGTGTGTTTTAGGGATAATTATTAAATAAAAAATAATTATCCCAAATGATATCTCTTGTAGAATATACTCCCAAAAATAATATTTAAATTTAAAAAGTCCATCTAATTGTAAGATAAATACTAATTACGAAGTTTTGGTCTTCTAAAAACCCATGTTGTATAGTTTTTAGTCACAAAAGCTGCAATTTTGTATAATCTTAAAAAGGTTTTCAATTTAAAGATGGGTTTTTGGGAAAAAATTAATTTGTCATGGAACCAGAGGTGCTCTGGTTGGTCATGACATTTGGAGGGGAACCAGAGGGCTCTCGTTATGAATGATGAATTTATTCATCGATGGAATATTGGGGAATTAGGGATTGTGGATAGACAAACCAGAGGCTCCGGTTAAGCATAGGAAACCCGTGGATTGAAAAACATACCGTTTACGTAGGACCAGAGGAGCTCTGGTTGAATACAAGGGATGATTCATCCTTGATATAGCATTTTTTTTATCCAGAGGCTCTGGTTATGAAAATGCAAAGTTTGTGCTATGGAAATGTTTTAAGATGAATGCAAAACTCCCCCTTAAATGATGCATAGGGTTGTGTAGTGGGTTAAAAACTCCCCCTAGGGTCAAGAAGGAGGGTGAATGGATGACCAGAGGCTCTGATTTATACAACAAGAGGCTTTGGTTGTAAAAGATGATGAAAAAATATATGAAATTTTGACTAAGATGATGTATATGGTTATGAAAAATATGGGCCTTTGGGACCAAAGGGCTCTGGTTCCAAAGACATCGAATCCAGAAGCTCTTGTCTTTAGAACTAGAGGCTCTGGTTGAGAAGGCGATGCAAACTGTTAGACTCCAAAATGAATAAGTATAAAAGTAATGAAAAACAATAAGTGATGAAGAACCAGAAGACCGATGAAGACGATATGGCCGAAATGACTAAGTCTGAAGAACAACCAGAGGATCGATGAACAACCAGAGATGCTATGGAAAGAGCATTTTCATCAGTCCTCTGGTCAACCACACTTAGAGTTTTATTCAGCAATAAAAAACAGAAGCATACGATGAAGAAATGAAGATAAGGTTGAATCATCATCCCATGAAAGACAGTTGGAGATGACAAATCGACAGCTGGATTTCAAGTTTATCTTAATTTATAACTTATCCATAGTTTAGATAAACTTTATCCGTTATTAGAAGATTAGCTAAATAGTCTCACTAGATAGTTATCTTCTAATTAGTCTTTTAGTATAAATAGGTGGTTAGGCCTATTGTAATCAATGTCGCTTTTACGTTTTCATATTGAATAAAGTGAATTTATGGGCACTCAAGATTGCTCTTTGAATGTTCATACATTGTTCTTGAGTGTTCATCAATTTGTTCATTAAAACGCTATAATTTGGTTATTTTTAACTAGATTATTAGTGTTATTGAGAGATCTGGGATCAACAATTGGTATCAGAGCAAATTGATCGTTTTTCCAATCAAACGATCATCTAAAATCTCTCAATTCACGTATTTCACAAAACCTCTTCATGAAAAACGTAAATTTTCTCTCTTCTAAAAATCTCCAATGGCCAACTGGAACTCAGCCTACAGTGTTGGTTCCCTCACCAAATCTCTGCGATCTGTCATGGAGGGTTCCTATGTTCCACAGACTCTTGTTCCAAGAGTTCCAGGAACAAATACAACAGCAGAAATTCCCACCTACTACATGCCCAAGGACAAAAAAAATTGGGATGAAGACGACATAGAGCGGGTTGAGACCAACAGAAAGGCCAAAAGACTAATAATTATGGCCATACCCAATGAAATCTTTCAATCCCTTGACGCATGCTCTACAGCCAAGGAACTATGGGATGAGCTGGCAAGCCAATAGGTAGTAGGGGCAAAAACGAAGAAGAATCGTAGAGCTCAATGTCTCAACGAATACACAAACTTCAAGGCTCTTCCAGATGAACCGATACATAAGACGTATGATCGTTTCAACAAATTGATTAATCAGTTTCGCCGAAACGATATCTCTTGAACAAAGGAAGAAAACAATGTTTTATTGCTTAAAAGTCTCGGTGATGAATGGACACAGCTGTCAATATCCCTGCAAGCAAATCAGGACTTAGAGGGCTGGTCACTCCATGACGTATACGGAACACTTGCTGCATAGGAGAACGACATCTTGAAGAAAAAGGTGTCCATCGGTGGACCCTTGGCTCTAGCAGCTGAAGAAAAGGAAGTTTCGAGGACCTCCACCAAAGACCACAAGAAGAAAGGAAAGAAAGCACTAGTGGTGGAATCAGAGTCTGAAGATGAAACATCTGAATCAGATGATGATATCAAAGCCTTTGCCAAATCTCTGGCCTTGATAACAAAGCAGTTCCAGGAAAAGTTCATCAAGAAACCCTATGAACGAAAAGAGTTCAAGAGGGAGAGGTACCAGCCATCCTATGAAAAGAAGCCATCTAAATTCTATCACAGGGAAGACAGAAGAGATGGAAGAGAAGAGAGAGAAGAAATAAGAGAAGATAGAAGAGAGGAGAAGAGAGAGGACAGAGATCGAAGGAAAAATGACCTCCGCTGTTTCAGGTGCGGAAAAATCGGTCATTTTTCCATAGAATGCAGAGGACGACTAGTAAAGGATGCTGACTACTACAAGAATAAATACAAGTACAATCCTAGAGAGCGAAGCCTGGTGGCTGAAAAAGAAAACTGGGTGTCTGATTCTTCATCCGATGAAGAAGACAATGCACTCGTATGTCTAATGGCCACGTCCAATGCGGAATCTGCCTCCAACTCTGATGATCAGGTATGTAAGTCCACTTCCAATGAAACCAACTCTGCTCCATCTAAGTTAGATTTAAGGGTGATAAAACTTTCAGAGGATTTCTTTAAATTAAAAGAGAAATTAAGCTTYGAAAAATCTGAAAGACTTAAAGCTGAAAAAGAAGTTAGTTTCTACAAAAGAGAAACTAATCTTCTAACTGCTCTTAAAAAATCAGAGGAAGAAAAACTTCTGGAAATAAACAAGCGAGTAACCAAAGACTTAGAAAAGAAAACTAAGGCCTTAAAAGAATACGAGGCAGAGAGACTAAACTCAGTTGCTCTTAAAGATTTTTTTTCAAAAGGAAAGGAAGATTCTTTACCAGAAGCTTCAAACCAATGAACTTCTGATGAAGAAATACAAAGATGCCCAAGATGTTTATGAAAAGTTAAATGGTCAAACGGACACTCAAGGGATTGGATTCAATGAATTGGATTCCTTCATCGAACCAAAGAAATCCACCCTTTAATCCACATTCAAACTTGAATGCATTCAAAAACCCGAATTTTTTCCAAAACCAAAAGAAAATTTTAAAAGAGTTAAAGTCGATGGAAAAACTGTCGTTTTAAGACAGGATTTTGAAAATATGGTGTAAGAGAGCAGTACATGTAAGAAAACTGATGAAATGAATGACAACTCTAAATCAGAGACCGATGGAAACCCTATGGTCAAACCAGAGTCTCTGGGTGTCAATTCCACTTCATCAGCAAGTACTGTTGATGAAAAGAAGAATCCTAATGAGGAACCATCAGCTGATAAGTTGATGAAGCATACGGGTAAAACCAAAAGTTCAGCTAAGTCAGAACCGATGGAACCTCAAACAGATTACTCTAAATCATCAACCTCTGAACCCACACCTCCCACAAACATCCATGCTAATTTTGATTTCGAGAAATCAGCAAGAGATAATATGTGAATAACCAAAAAATATTGAGAATAAGAAGCCTCAAAACTTCAAACTCCCAATGAAATCTGGTATTCATACATCGATGAACTCTTCGGAGAAAGAAAAGGGAAAATTGAAAAATAGCAAATCTGCCAAGGATAACTCACAAGGCCATAGTACATCCTTCAAGTTCATTAAGTTTACTCATAAGCAAAAACAGAAGTGGCCTGCACCTGAGAAAACTAACCACCACTTTTCCTCTCATTCAGCTGAAGAAAAGCAGACCTTCCTTAGGAGAAAAGAAGTAAAGACAAAGACCCCTTCACATATAAAATCTGAACTAGATAGGAAGTTTGTAAAAACAACCAATGCTTGGACAGGATTTACAACCCCCGCATTTACTTCTTTATTTTCAGCGAATAAAAAGAATGCTAGACATTCATGCCCAAAATACAATAATTGTCATTGTTTAGCTCTTTTACAAAACATGAGGAATCACATGTTGACACATCACTGCATATTTTCCCAACACGTTTATCGCTACAAAGTTTAAATCAATGAGAACGTGAAAGAGCCCAAATCCAAGGGCAAGGGAAATAATAATAAACCCAAGCCTTTAAAGGCTACGGGTGATGAAAAGAGAGTGGTATCTCCTACTAACAAATGTGGACCCATTACGAAATGGGTACCTAAAACCCTTAATTTGTCTTGCAGGACCAGCATGTGCAACCATGGTACATGGATTCCGGTTGCTCCAGGCACATGACAGGTGACAAAAGTCAACTGACCTCCTTCATCGAATAATCTGGAGGTTCTGTAACATTTGGGGACAACAGCAAGGGTACAATCAAAGGATATGGCAATCTCATCAAAGAAAACATCTCCATCAGCAAAGTGGCCTATGTTGAAGGTTTAAAGCATAACCTACTAAGCATAAGCCAGTTCTGCGACAAGGGACTTGAAGTCAGGTTTCACAAAGGTTTCTGCGTCATCGAAACAAGGCCCGGTAAAACAATCATCAAGGCAAAAAGAGAAGGAAATCTTTATCTCTAGATTTTGATCAACATTTAGGACAAGACACCCTCTGTCTTGTGTCTCATAAAAGCGATGAAAATTAGCTATGGCATCAAAAGTTCTCACATCTCAACTTTGATGCACTATGAAAACTAGCCACACAGAAGTTGGGCAAGGGAATTCCGGATCTAATATTCGAAAAAGATCATCTTTGCTCAGCCTGTGAGAAGGGAAAACTAAGACGGGCCTCACATAAAACTAAGTCAGAAACCTCCTGCACCATGCCCTTGGACATGGTACATATAGACCTCTGTGGGCCAATATCAACTCAAACTCTCTCTGGAAAGAAGTACATGTTAGTACTGGTTGATGAATACTCCAGATACACCTGGGTTGAATTTTTGAAAAAGAAATCAGATGTTCCAGACATACTCATTAGAGTGATGAAAAGGCTCCAAGTCCTTATACAACGAAAACTAATAAAGGTTAGAAGCGACAATGGAACTGAATTCAAAAATGCCAGAATCGATGAATACCTCATCAGTGAAGGCATTTCACAAAACTTTTCAGCAGCTAGAACTCCACAACAAAATGGAGTGGTGGAGCGAAGGAACAGAACCCTTGTGGAAGCAGCAAGAACCATCCTTGCTTCATCGGAGTTACCCATCACATTATGGGCTGAAGCTATTTCCACTGCATGCTTCACCCAGAATCGAGCAATCATCAACAAGAGGCACCAGAAGACACCTTATGAGCTCATCAACCAAAAAAAGACCAAATGTCAAATATTTTCATGTCTTTGGGTGCAAATGCTTTGTACTCAACGATAGAGAATATATTGGCAAGTTCGACAAGAAAGCTGATGAAGGGATTTTTCTAGGCTATTCTCAAACTGCCAAGGCCTACAGAGTCTACATCGAAAGGACAAAAATCGTCAAAGAAAGCATCAATGTGTCCTTTGATGATTCCACACCAATGACTTCTGGACACAACAGTTCAGAACTTGGACTTCAAAGAAAAGCATCAGATTCATCACTTGGCAAACCCAATGAATCAGAGTTAGCTCAATTATTTGAAGACATCTTCGACGAAGAAGTAAACTCTGGACATGCACCAACTGCAAAATCCATTTCCAGAACCGATGAAGAACATGCAGTCTCCAATGCTAACGGTACACCTCTTACTGAAACTCGTGTTACTTCACCTTCTACTTCTTCTATGTCTTCAGATCAAGATCAAGAACCAGAGTCTAACTCTAGAGATGATCTCTTCGAGGGGGAGCAAGTAGTCCCATCAGTCGATGAAGAACTGCATTATGTTGCTCCAGAGCCAAAATCAAGCACCAAGTGGACAAAAGGTCACCCACTTCACCAAATCATTGGTGATCCAACGTCCGGTGTCAAAACGAGATCTGCCACTGCCAATGAATGCCTCTTCGCCAACTTTCTTAGCATGATAGAACCAAAGAAAATTTATGAAGCCCTACTAGACCCAAACTGKATAGACGCGATGCAAGAAGAACTACTCCAGTTTGAAAGAAACAAGGTATGGTCCATCATGCCTCCACCCAAAGGGAAGACGGCCATAGGAACCAAATGGGTCTTCAGAAATAAGAAGAACGAAGATGGCACAGTCACAAGGAACAAGGCCAGACTTGTTGCCAGGGGCTACTGCCAGGAAGAAGGGATTGACTACAATGAGACATTTGTTCCCGCCGCATGACTTGAGGCCATCTGGATATATTCCTAGCCTATGCATCTAACAAAGGCTTCAAAGTTTATCAGATGGATGTCAAGTCTGCCTTCCCAAATGGCAAACTTCAAGAAGTATACGTGCAGCAGCCTCCTGGGTTTGAAGATCCAAAACATCCAGACTATGTCTATTTTCTGGACAAAGCTCTCTATGGGATAAAGCAAGCACCCAGGGCCTGGTATGAAACACTATCCACCTTTCTAATCAACAATGGTTTCGAAAAAGGTACAATCGATACAACCATCTTTCTCAAAAAGCACAAAGGTGACATATTACTTGTTCAAATATATGTGGACGACATCATATTTGGATCTACAAATGCAAAACATTGTGAACAATTCTGAGAGTTGATGAAAAGTAAATTTGAGATGAGTATGAGGGGAGAACTAAGTTTCTTCCTTGGTCTTCAAATAAAACAAACTTCAGAAGGATCTTTCATCAATCAATCCAAATATGCATCTGACCTTCTGAAGAAATACTCTCTCTCAAATTCGTCATCAATGAGAACACCTATGGCAACATGAGCTAAGTTATTTGCTGATCCATCAGGAAATCCTGTGGATGTAACAACCTACAGAGGCATGATTGGGTCACTCCTGTACCTAACTGCTAGTAGACCAGACATTATGTTTGCTACATGTCTTTGCGCAAGATATCAATTAAATCCTAAAGAATCTCATCTCTCTACAGTCAAGAGGATCTTTAGATACCTCAAGAGAACTCCATCATTGGGTCTCTGGTATCCAAAGAACTCTGGCTTTGATCTAAGAACCTACACAGCTGCAGATCATGCAGGTTGCAAGCTTGATAGAAAGAGCACGTCTGGAAGCTGTCAACTCTTGGGGGACAAGCTGGAAAGTTGGACATCCAGAAAACAAAATTGTGTCTCAACCTCTACAGCAGAAGCATAATATGTTGCTGCTGCTAGTTGTTGTTCACAAGTTCTCTGGATGAAGACTCCGCTTAAGGACTATGGATTCCACTATTACAAAATTCTCATCCTCTGTGACTCCAAGAGTGCCATAGCAATCTCTACAAACCCAGTGCAGCATTCCAAGACCAAGCATATCGATGTAAGATACCATTTTCTGAAAGACAATATTGAAAAAGGTTATATAGAAATATACTTTGTTCCCACTGAGATTCAACTTGCTGACATTTTCACAAAAGCTCTTCATGAGAAAAGATTTTTATTTCTAGTCAGCAAGACGGGTATGCTAAATCTCACCACTTGAAGGAAAACATAAGTTTGAAACCTGAGATTCTCAATATCTCATGGTTATGCTTATAAGTGAAATAGTGTGTTGGCCATAAAAACCAAGTACTCTAAACCAGAGCCTCTGGTTGTAAAGACCAGAGCCTTTGGTCATTTAGTGACACTTGTTTAAAAATTGGCTAAAAGTCTATCACCTTCACAACTAGAGCCTCTGATTGTATAGACCAGAGCCTCTGGATTCCAAATCTATGAGACCAGCGCCTCTTTTGTCTCAAAAATGGTCTCCCACATCCTTTCATGCATCTTACTTAGTCATATTACTTCTTTTATGCAACTAGAGCCTCTGGTTCCAAAGTCCATAACTTCTAGGTTCCAAGTCCTTTACGACCAGAGCCCCTCTGGTCCAAATTGGACTTCTCATGCATCCTTATACTACATCCCTTAATCATGTGTGCATCGCCTTCCAACCAGAGCCTCTGGATTCTCATTCTGTGAGACAAGCGCCTTTTTGGACCCATCACATTTTTTTTGTAACCAGAGCCTTTGGTTCTAAAGATCAGAGCCTCTGGTTTCCAAGCCCTTTGCAACCAGAGACCTATGGTTTCCAAATAAGACGGCATGCTAAATTCTTCATTCAATCATCCTTACTAGCATATCCAAGACACCCAGAGCCTCTGGATTCATAGTCTTTGTAACCAGAGCCCCTCTGGACTCAAAGAATCCCCCATCCCCTTTTCTCACTCATGCACTTAACCATTTATCATACTTCTTTTCATCGCCTTTGCAACCAGAGCCTCTGGTTCTAAAGACCAGAGCCTCTGGAATCATTGTCTTTGCAACCAGAGCCTCTGGTTATAAAGACCAGAGCCTCTGGATTCATTGTCTTTGCAACCAGAGCCTCTGGTTTTGAAGACCAGAGCCTCTGGATTCATTGTCTTTGGAACCAGAGCCCTCTGGTCTCAAAGACCCATTCATATGCATATCCATTTGCATACTTAGCCATATTTAATAAATCTTTACATCTTCATTCACAACCAGAGCCTCTGGTTGTATAAACCAGAGCCTCTGGTCACCTCAATCCATATAGTTATTGTTTCAAGGGGGAGTTTCAAAAACTCAAATCCTATCCACATGTATCATTTAAGGGGGAGCTATTCATTCACCATGAATCTCCATTGCATAAGTATGCATTTTCCATACCAGAGCCTCTGGTTCTACTATCCAGAGCCTCTGGCCACCTAAATGGTAAATGTATATTTAACTAGAGCCCCTCTGGTTCTACGTAATGGATTGCCATACTAATCTAGAGCCTCTGGTTAGTTATCCAAGGCTTCTTTATCTTCCAATCCAACATTTCGTTTGATAAATTCATACATGTTCAACCAGTGCTCCTCTGGTTTCTCACCCAATGCGTCAGGCTAAACTAGACCTCCTTTGGTTCCATGCCAAAATATTTTTCATCCAACAACCCATCTTATTTGAAATTTTATTTTAAAAGTTTATACAAAATTGCAGCTTTTGTGACTAAAAACTATACAACATGGTTTTTTAGAAGACTAAAACTTCGTAATTCGTATTAATCTTACAATTAGATGGGATTTTAAATTTAAATTGTTTTTAGATTAATATTTATCGAGATATTATTTGGAATAATTTCTTATTTCAAATAATCCATACGTCATCCTCTCACGCGCCTAACACATTATACAGCCTGTTCCCCATAAACCGTTTCGAATTACCCCTCCCTAACCCCGCCTTGACACGTGTCCTCCAACATTAATGGCACGTACAATCAAGACGGCCCACGCTCCCCAAATCAAATCAACTTTTACCAAACGCCTTCTCCATCCATGATTATTTAAATATAAAAATCAAGAAAATCGTTCCCTCTTCCACACCCCCACACCACCCTTCCCATTCTCCCCACCTATAAATACCCTTCTTCAACCTCCATTTCTTCTTTACGCTTCCTAAAACCTGCAAGCATACCTTGACGAACGAACTCCCTGCAACTTAATACGCAATGGCTTCTTCCGCATCACACGAGTCCAACAACAATGACAACCACGTTCAATCCACCAGTGCCGACAACCGCGCCATAGTATTCCTCCCAATGAAGCCCAACAACCACGCCATTGAACTGCGAAACACCCTCTTCGATGACAGGTTTTCCGTCATGATCGAGTTCTTCAAGAACTGTATTCTTCTCCATGCGTTGACTCTCACTGACACAGGCGTACCACTAAAGTACGTCCAACAGTATTGGTAGACCTGCGAATTGGACCCTGAAAGCCATGGAATAATGGAGGACATGGACGCCCCAAACGATATGATTTGCTCGCTCAAGATCTCACGAGCAAAAGTATCTCGAGTACTGTGCATTCCCTCTCATCGAGAACTCGGCATTGAGTAATACGCCAAACAACCCACCACCTCCGACATCCTACGATTCATCTAAATGCTAGGTTACAATTGTGACCTACACAATCCCTCAGATTTCAAAAGGCAATATTTACCACCAATGTGGAACGTCTTTTTCTCCATCTTGAACAGGGCCCTCACCTGCAAACTGGGGTCGATGGACCAGGGCAACATCAACATCATGACCATCATCTACGGACTATTCTTCAACATCCCTCTCGACTACGCCTTTCTCATATACAATGAGATCCACACGGCCGTAGTCAAGAACTGCAAGCTCCAGGCGACTGGCAAGCCCTTACCTCCGTTCTATTTCCTCACTTCCTTGCTCTATTCATAGGGGATGTGATGAGGAAACAGGGCCTCCCAGTCGAAGAACCATTCACCCCCATCTTCAAAATGCACTTCTATCGCCCCACTCTATCGAAGGAAGGATACACCACCAACAGGCCCATCTCCAGAGCCATGCTCAGTGTTATTCTAGAGACATCTGAGATACGCAGAACCTACAAATGCTCTCTGCTGTCCCAAGAACCAAGTGCAGCTACCCTAGAGCGAATAGAGCCGTCCCCAGAAACAAGCGAGGGAGCACATGAGGCATCATCATCAGATGATGAAGATGATGATGATGATGATGACACTCCTTGTGCATCACCCGGCCCTACTCAAAGAATCCCCTCCTCTCTTCCCAAAGGGCAACCACCACATCTACACCTGGCGATCAAGGCCAAAAGGGTATTGAACAAGGATGGCCCAGTCTAACCCCAACCCAAACCAGCCATCCAGAGGCCATTCTTCGAGCCTCTAGAGATGATTTACCCGAGGAACCCCAACTTCCATCACCTCTCTCCCAACAGAGAGGCGATGAAGACATAAGAGCCCCATCACCTCAAGGCTCGACAGTACCCCCCATACACCTAGAAGCATGTGTTGCTTCTGCCATTGATGAACCCCAAGATCATTCAGAGCGGTCTTCGTTTCGTGCACCACAACCCCCTTTGATACTTGATGTAGCGAAGGGGACTCACACTTACTTCTCTTTCCCGGCCTCTGAAGCCGAGGAAGAAGAAAAAGAAGTTGTCGCAACATCTAGAGATAGCTCCTCACTTGAGGGCTATCAAGGACATGATGGAAGTCCTTCAAGGCCCACGTTTTCACAAGGCCTTGAAGGCGCCTCAAAAGCAGAGGCTCAACCTGCAGCATCTGTTGCTGCAGGGGTTACCCATACAACAGATCTGGTCACAAAGGCTGAGTTCCAAGCC
The DNA here is from genome assembly GCF_001531365.2 of Cynara cardunculus var. scolymus. Classification (NCBI taxonomy): domain Eukaryota; kingdom Viridiplantae; phylum Streptophyta; class Magnoliopsida; order Asterales; family Asteraceae; genus Cynara; species Cynara cardunculus. The sequence continues at coordinate 27,573,847 of NC_037544.1, read as the reverse complement.
TTTGTTGACTTAGTTCAACGGTCCTTGGAAGACGTAAAACTCATCATCCAAGGGATTGTTGACAACCCACCATCAGTCGATACCTCCACCCTTCAACAATCCCTTGGCACCCTTCAACAGACCCTCACCACCCTTGCCAACCAAACCAGAGACAATACCACCCGTCTCCAAATGCTCCAACAAACTGTCACCCAACACCACAACACCACCTCCTCCATTGCCACCCAAAAGAAACCAACTCCTCATCCACTTAATAGCTACCCTCAAGGCCCAGGCAACTGCGACCGATGAGACCATAACCACCATAGCCACCAAAATAAACACCATCTTCCAAACCCTCAATGCCCTACCTGCCACAATCATCACCCAACTCCATCAACCAATACCTCCACAAACAGCTTCATCAATCGATGAAATCCTCACCTCTATCACCACCCAGCTGACCAACATCCAAACCACCTTAACCTAACTCCCAGCCACTATACTAGCCAACATAGCCCAACTGCCACCACCTCCACCTCCCTCTACAGGCCTATCCTTTGATGCAGCCTTTTCCTCCTTCACTACAGAGGTGAGGAATCTCATTGCCAACCTTCCCCATCCTCCATCGACATCCACCACCATCTCTGTGCCACCGCCATCTACATCAGGCATAGATTTTGCCACCAGATCCGATCTTCGGGCTTTGTCAAAGGCACTTATCTCATCGTTCAATGAGATAAGTGCAAAGTTTGCTGCCAGATCGGTTGAGCCCACTATTACGCTGAGGAAGAGTCTTTAACAAGAACAAGATCGAACCAACACTCTCCTTCGCACCATGGAACAATGGTGCAACAAGGATCGGGTGTGCACTTTGGCCGACCACAAAGGCCTCCTGCTCATCAAGCCGCCCCCTCAGACGATGAAGGCATGAGGATCCAGGCCCTGATGATCAAGGTCTCAGTCCTCATGAGGGGGAGAAATAGGCCACCGCTCAACAAGCAATGGACTCCGCTGCACCCTCAACATCCCATCACCAACAACAAAATGCACCATCTCCATCACCCCAAACACAACAATCTCCATCAACTCAAGCAAGGGAACCAGAGGCTCAGCCCTCTGAAGATGTACTTAATGTACATATTCCCCTTGCTACCACACTAGAACCCATCGTGTTAAGTTCCTCAACAAATGAAAATCCAGCCACCCCACCAACAGAAACCAACCTACCTTTCACTCCATCACCAACACCAGACCTACCATTAACACCATCACCAACCCCTCACGATAAACAACCTTTCATCACCCAACCCAATGAACCTGAGCCAACCCAAGAAACCATCCTCTTTCCAACCAATACACAACCCATAACCCATACACAATCCCCAACCGATACACAACCCTCTACCCATACACAACCCCCAACCAATACACAACCCTCTACCCAAACACACCCCCAACCGAACCAACCATGGTGCAAGCGGACATTCCCTCTTTATTTAGGCATCCTCTACAGAGCCTAGTCGATGAAATAATACAGAACATGGAGTCACTAAAGAGATGTCCAGAGATACCACCAAGGAACCCATCATGATGGAGAATATCCATCAATACATGTACCACGATCACGATGAAAGCTTGTCCCTCAATCCTCCAATTCTTTCACTAGAATCCATGGACCTCCTACATCATCAATATGATAGACAGACTATCCAACCACCACAAGCTGTCTTTTCAAATGATGGAATAAAGAGGGTAATGGATATAAAAATGAGGACCCTCGCCAACAGAGCAATAAGATACATCGAGTACATGATGGAAATAGCTCACGGTCAGGTCAGCATCTTCAACGACAATGACTTGATCAATCTCAACCCCTACAACTTGATTGAAGTTTACGCGTTCACAGCTCAGTGACAGGATCAAAGAATTAGATTTGGGATGGCAAACAGAGCAATAGTGAAGACGATGGAGACCCTAGTGAAGCACAGAGCCAATAGTGATTTTCAAATTGCTCTACATTTGGGTATCGAAAGACTCTCCTGCACCCCACCGAATGAAGACTTTTCTGGCCTGCAGGAGAAGAGATCTGCCTTTGTCTTAACTCAACTCGAGCTTGGACTTGTCTTCAAGAATGAGTTCAGGGAAATAAATTCTTCAGACTAACTAATGCCTTCAAGTATTCAACCGATACACTTGAGTTGTTTCAGAAGGTCATTAGAGAGAGACTGGGCAGATCTCATGTGCCAAGAGAAGATGGGCATCAACTCATTCATGAGATATCGACAGTCCTCAGTTATCGAAGACTGCTCTTGCGCTTCTGGGATATATCTCAAGGTAGATCATGAATGGAGTTTTAAAATTTTTGCCTTATTGTAAATCTCTGTTTCCAGTACTGTAAGAATACATCATCCAATGAAATTTTGGAATTTGATGTTTTTCTTTAGATTATTCTCTGTTCTTCGATTCTGTTCATAGATTAGTTTATGTTTGTTCGTTCATTACTTAGGGGGAGATTGTTAGACTCCAAAATGAATAAGTATAAATGTAATGAAAAACAATAAGTGATGAAGAACCAGAAGACTAATGAAGACGATAAGGCAGAAATGATTATGTCTGAAGAACAACCAGAGGATCGATGAATAACCAGAGATGCTATGGAAAGAGCATTTTCATCAGTCCTCTGGTCAACCACACTTAGAGTTTTCTTCAGTAATTCAACCAGAAGCATACGATGAAGAAATGAAGATAAGATTGAATCATCATCCCATGAAAGACAGCTGGAGATGACTAATCGACAACTGGATTTCAAGTTTATCTTAATTTACAACTTATCCATAGTTTAGATAAACTTTATCCGTTAGTAGAAGGTTAGCTAAATAGTCTCACTAGATTGTTATCTTCTAATTAGTCTTCTAGTATAAATAGGTGATTAGGCCTATTGTAATCAAYGTCGCTTTTACGTTTTCATATTGAATAAAGTGAATTTATTGGCACTCAATATTGCTCTTTGAATGTTCATACATTGTTCTTGAGTGTTCATCATTTTGTTTATTAAAACGCTAGAGATCTGGGATCAACACAAGCATGATTAATGAATGAAATTATAAGTTGCTTTGTGACGTCCAATTTGGACCAAAGGGCTCTAGTCACGAAGGACTTGGAAACCAGAAGCTCTAGTCTTTGGAACCAGAGGCTCTGTTTGCATGAATGATAAAATATGACTAAGGAATTTATGTGTGTATGAGGGAGACCAAGTTTGCGAGCAAAGAGGCTCTGGTCTCAAAGGATTGGAATCCAGAGGCTCTGGTCTATAGAACCAAAGGCTGTGCTTTGAAAAAGGGGTACTTAGAGAAAAATCATAAGCTTTGGACCAGAGGGGCTCTAGTTCCAAAGGCGATGAAAAGTTTTGGCCAAGAAATAAAAAAGTATTTCCAATTATCCAGAGGCTCTAGTCTTTAGAACCAGAGGTTCTGGTTTAGAGTACTTAGGGATAGTGGCCTTAAATTGTATCACCTGTAGGCATAACCATGAGATATTGAGGATATCTGGATTTAAGCTATGGATTGCCTCTAAGTGGTGAGATTTAGCATATCCATCTTGCTGACAAGAAATAAAAATCTTTTCTCATCACGAGCTTTTGTGAAAATGTCAGCAAGTTGAATCTCTATAAGAACAAAATACATTTCTATTGTACCTTTTTTGACATTGTCTTTCAGAAAGTGGTACCTTACATCGATGTGTTTGGTCTTGGAATGTTTCACAAGATTTGCAGAGATGGCTATGGCACTCTTGGAGTCACAGAGGATGGGAATCTTTTCATATTCAAAGCCATAGTCCTTAAGATGAGTCTTCATCCAAAGAACTTGTGAACAACAACTAGCAGCAGCAACATATTCTGCTTCTACTGTAGAGGTTGAAACACAATTCTGTTTTCTGGATGTCCAACTTACCAGCTTTTCCCCCAAGAGTTGACAGCTTCCAGACGTGCTCTTTCTATCAAGCTTGCACTACATGATCTGCGTCCGTGAAGGCTATTAGATCAAAGCTAGAGTTATTTGGATACTAGAGACCCAATGAAGGGGTTCCCTTGAGGTATCTAAAAATCCTCTTGAACGCAGAGAGATGAGATTCCTTAGGGTTAGCTTGATACCTTGCACAAAGACATGTAGCGAACATAATATTTGGTCTACTTGCTGTTAGATACAGGAGTGATCCAATCATGCCTCTGTACGTTGTTACATCCACATATTTTCTTGATGGATCAGCAAATAACTTAGCTTTTGTAGCCATTGGTGTTCTCATCGATGATGAATTTGAGAGAGAGTATTTCTTCAGAAGGTCAGTCACATACTTGGACTGATTGATGAAAGTCCCTTCTGGAGTTTATTTTATTTGAAGACCAAGGAAGAAACTATGTTCTCCCTTCATACTCATCTAAAATTTTCTTTTCATCAGCTTTGAGAATTTTTCACAAAATTTAGTATTGGTAGAACCAAATATGATATCGTCTACATATATTTGAGCAAGTAGTATGTCACCTTTAAACTTCTTGAGAAAGAGGGTTGTACCGATTGTACCTTTTTGAATCCAATATCGATGAGAAATGTAGATAGAGTATCATATCAGGCCCTGGGTGCTTGTTTCAGCCCATAGAGGGCTTTGTCCCAAAAGTAGACGTACTCTGGATGCTTTGGATCTTCAAACCCAAGAGGCTACTGCACGTATACTTCTTTTTGAAGTTTTCCATTGAGGAAGGCAGAGTTGACATCCATCTGATAGACCTTGAAGCCTTTGTGTGCTGCATAGGCTAGGAGTATCCTGATGGCCTCAAGTCTTGCGACGGGAGAAAATGTTTCATCATAGTCAATCCCTTCTTTCTGGCAGTAGCCCTTGGCAACAAGTCTGGCCTTGTTCCTTACGACTATGCCATCTTCGTCCTTCTTGTTTCTGAAGACCCAATTGGTTCTTATGGCCGTCTTCCCTTTGGGTAGAGGCATGAGGGACCGCACTTTGTTTCTCTCAAACTGGAGTATTTTTTCTTGCATTGCGTCTATCCAGTTTGGGTCTTGTAGGCCTTCAGAAACCTTATTCGGTTCGATTATGCTCAAAAAGTTGGCGAAAAGGCATTCATTGGCTGTTGCGGATCTCGTCTTGACACCAGATGATGGATCACCAATTATTTGGTGTTGTGGATGGTCTTTTGTTCACTTGGTGCAAGATTGGGGTTCTGGAGCAACAAGATGCAGTTCTTCATCAACCGACGGAACTGCTTGCTCCCTCTCGAAGAGATCATCTCCAGATTTATCTTTTGGATCTTAAGACATAGAAGAATTAGAAGGTGAAGCAACATGAGTTTCAAAAAGAGATGTACCTACGGTATTCGAGACTTCATGTTCTTCATTGACTTTGGAAGTGCATTTAGCAGTAGGTGCATGTCCAGACACTACTACTTCTTAGAAGATGTCTTCAAATAAATGAGCTAACTCTGATTCATTGGTTTTGCCAAGTGATGAATCAGCGGCTCTCTATTGAAGTCCGAGTCCTGAACTAATGTTTGAGAATATCCTAGAAAAATCATTTCATCAGCTTTCTTGTCGAACTTGCCAATATATTCCCTATCATTGAGTACAAAACATTTGCACCCAAAGACATGGAAATATTTGACATTTGGTCTTTTTTGATTGATGAGCTCATAGGGTGTCTTCTGGTGCCTCTTGTTGATGATTGACTGATTTTGGGTGAAGCAGGCAGTGGAAATAGCTTCAACCCAGAAGGTGACGGGTAACTCCGATAAAGCAAGCATGGTCCTTGCTGCTTCCACTAAGGTTCTGTTCCTTCGCTCTACTACTCCATTTTGTTGTGGGGTTCTTGCAGCTGCAAAATTTTGGGAAATGCCTTCAATGATGAGATATTCATCAATTCTGGCATTTCTGAATTCAGTTCCATTGTCGCTTCTAACTTTGATGAGCCTGCACTGTAGAAGGACTTAGAGCCTTTTCATCACCCTAATGAGGAGTTCAAAAACATCTGATTTCTTCTTTACGAACTCAACCCAAGTGTATCTGGAGTATTCATCAACTAGTACCAAGATATACTTCTTTCTAGAGAGGCTTTGTGTAGAGATGGGTCTATAGAGATCTATGTGGATCATGTCCAAGGGCTTGGTGGAGGAGGTTTCTGACTCTTGAAAGAGAGGGGTGCCTTCAGGAACACGGACACAAGTGGTGCATGGCTGTCGTCCGCTCGTGCCCTAAGGTGTTAGGTTAAGTCCTGCAACGAGCGCAACCCTCGTGTTAAGTTGCCATCATTGAGTTTGGAACCCAATGGAATTCATAGGTATAGGAAGAAGCCCTATCAAATAGAGATTTTTTCATTTGTTTTATGAGAGGCCCGTTTCAGCTGTCCCATCTCGCAGGCTGAGCATAGATGGTCTTTTTCGAAATTAAGTTCCGGAATCCCCTTGACCAGCTTATGTTTGGCTAGCTTCCTTAGAACGTCAAAATTCAGGTGTGAGAACTTCTGATGCCATAGCCAATTTTTATCGCTTTTATAGGATACAAGGCAGAGGGTGTCTTGTCCCAAAGAGGATTGAAAATCCATAAGATAGAGATTCCCTTCTCTTTTTGCTTTGATGATGGTTTGGCTGGGCTGTGTTTCGATGATGCAGAAACCCTTCCGAAATCTGACTACAAGACCCTTGTCGTAGAACTGGCTTATGCTTAGTAAGTTATGCTTCAGACCTTCAACATAAGCCACTTTGTTGATGGAGATGTTGCCTTTTATAAGTGTGTCGTATCCCTTGATTGTACCCTTACTGTTGTCTCCAAAAGTAACAGAGCCTCCAGATTTGTCGATGAAGGAGGACAGCTGACTTTTATCACCAGTCATGTGTCTGGAGCAACCTGAATCCATATACCATTGGTTGTTTTTACAAATTTCCTATCTAGTTCAGATTCTTTTGTTTGTGGTGGGCTTGGTCTTTACTTCTTTCCTAAGGAAGGACTTCTTTTCTTCAGCTGAAGGAGAAGAAAAGTGGTGGTTAGAATGTTCAGAGGCAGGCCACTTCTGTTTCTGTGCGCGAGTAAACTTAATGAACTTAGATGAAGTACTTGGGCCTTGTAACCATAGGGTTTCCATCGATTATCATGGATGTTTATGGGAGGAATGGGTTCAGAGACTCTGGTTTAACCATAGGGTTTGTGGGAGGAATGGGTTCAGAGACTCTGGTTTAACCATAGGGTTTCCATTGATTCTGACTTAGATGAACTTCCATTATTACTTTGATGGTTCATTGATTCATCAAATGACGGTCCCTTACTAAGATTCTCTTTCTCATCAACAGCACTTGCTGATGAAGTGAGATTGATGACCAGAGACTCTGGTTTAACCATAGGGTTTCCATCGGTCTCTGGTGCAGAGGCATCATTCCCTTCATCAGAATTCTTACTTGTGCTGCTCTCGTACACCACATTTTCAAAATCCCGTCTCAAGAGGACAATTTTTCCATCGACTTTAACCCTTTTGAAATTTGCTTTGGGTTTTGGGAAAAAGTAAGGTTTTTGAATGCACCCAAGTTTGAAAGTAGATTCAAGGGTGGATTTCTTTGTTTCGATGAAGGAGTCTAATTCATTGAATCCAATCCCTTGAGTGTCCTTTTGACCGTTAAGATTTTCGTAAACATTTTGGGCATCCTTATATTTCTTCATCAGTAGTTCATTGGTTTGAAGCTTCTGATGAAAAATCTCCCTTTCCTTTTGAAAGAAATATTTGAGAGCAACTGATTTAAGTCTCTCTACCTCGGATTCTTTAAAGGCCTTTGCCTTCTTTTCTAAGTCCTTAGTTATTTTCTTGTTTAAATCCAGAATCTTTTCTTCCTCGGATTTTTTTAGTGATGCTATGCGAGTCTTTTCTTTAACAAGTTCAGCTTTTTCATCGGTTAGAAGATCAGTCTCTCTTTTGTAGGAACTGACTTCTTTTTCCACTTTGATTCCTTCAGATATTTCAAGATTTAATTTTTCCTTAAGCTTTAAGAAATTCTCTGAAAGTTTCATCACCCTTAGCTCTAGCTCTGATGGAGCAGAGTTGGTTTCATCAATAGAAGACTCACATACCTGTTCATTATAATCAGAGGCAGATTCTGCATTAGACGTGGCCATGAGACAAATGAGTGCCTTGTCTTCTTCATCAGACGAAGAATCAGACACCCAATTTTCTTTTTCAGCCATCAGGCTTCGCTCTTTAGGATTGTATTTATAGTTGTTCTTGTAATAGTTTGCATCCTTCACCAGACGTCCTCTGCACTCTTTTGAAAAATGACCGATTTTTCCGCATCTGAAGCAGCGAAGGTCATTTTTCCTTCCGTCTCTGTCTTCTCTCTTCTCCTCTCTTCTATCTTCTCTTCCTCTCTTCTTTCTTCCCTCTGATGGAACTTCATCAGCTTTTTTTCATATAAGGGCTGGAACTTCTCCCTTCTGGAGTCTCTTCGCTCAAACAGCCTTTTGATGAACTTCCTCTGGAACTGTTCTGTTATCAAGGCCAGGGACTTGGCAAAGGTTTTGAGATCATCATCCGATTCGGATGTCTCGTCTTCCGATTCTTATTCTACTACCAGTGCCTTCTTACCTTTTCTCCTATGGTCTCTAGTGAAGGTCCTTGAAACATCCTTTTCTTCTGCAGCAAGAGCAAGGGGTCCACCGATAGATACTTTTCTCTTCATAATATCATTTTCTTGTGCAGCAAGTGTTCCATAGACGTCATGAAGTGACCAGCTGTCTAAGTCCTGATTAGCTTGGAGGGACATCGACAGCTGAGTCTATTCATCACCAAGACTTTTAAGGAATAACACATTATTTTCTTCCTTTGTTCTGGAGATGTTGTTTCGACGACATTGATTGATCAATGTGTTGAAACGATCGTACGTCTTCTGAATCGGTTCATCAGGAAGAACCTTGAGATCTACGGTTTTTATTCGTGTTTGCGCCTCCTTCTAGTTGACTTGCTAGTTCGTCCCATAGTTCCTTTGTTGTGGTGCATGCGTCGAGGGATTGAAAAATTTCATTGGGTATGGCCATGATAATTAATCTTTTGGCCTTTTTGTAAGTCTCTACGCGCTTCAGGTCATCTTCATCCCAATTTTTCTCGTCCTTGGGCATGTAGTAGGCTGGTATTTCTGCTGTCGTGCTCGTTCTGGGGATATGTAGGGACCCTCTATGACAGATCTGAGGAGATCCCTGTCCATCCCCTCTAGAAAATTCACCATCCTTATTCTCCATTGTGGATACTCTTCTCTTTGAAGAGTTAGAGGTTTGGTGAGAGAACCAACACTATGAGCAGAATTCCAGTTGGCCATTGAAGATTTGGAAGAGAAAAATTACGATTTTAGAGAAGATTTTTATGAACTCGAGAATGAGTGAAAAAGCGAATTGCGAGTTTTAGATGATCGTTTTGATTGAAGAACAATCAATTTGCTCTGATACCAATTCTTGATCTCAGATCTCTCAATAACACTAATAATTAAGTTAAGAATAACCTAAATATGTCGCGTGAATGAATAAAATGACGAACACTCAAGAACAAAATATGAATATTCAAAGAATATACTTGAGTGCCGAAAGATTCACTTTATTCCAAAATGATAGTGAAAAGCGTTAACCCATTACAATAGGTCTAACACCTATTTATACTAGAAAGCTAATCAAGAAGATAACTATCTAGAGAGACTATCTAGCTAATCTTCTACGAAAAGATAATGCTTATCTAGACATGAAAAAGAAGATAAAACTTTGTAGAATCCAGCCGTCGATTTGTCATCTCCAGCTGTCTTCTATGGGGCGTTATTCAACCTTATCTTGATATCTTCATCGTATGCCTCTGGATGAATTGTTGTAGAAAACTCCAAGTGTTGGTAACCAGAGGGGTTATGAAGATGTTCGATTCATCGCATCTCTGGTCGATTCATCGACCCTCTTGTTGTATTAAACACTTAGCTGTTTTTCCTTGAAGTCTTCCATCGGCCTTCTGGTCCTTCATCACTTGTTGTTCTTCATTACTTTTACAAATGTGAGTTATGGGGTCTAACAAATAATAATCCGGTCAACACTCTTTTTCTCAAAGTCTCTCACAGATTTTAAAATAGCTAAGAGGTTCAAATGATGAACCTTCCTTTCTATATATACTCTTTCTTAAAAGAATTAGTTGGCACAACAGCCATCTTTTTGCATGCATACCCATACATCCATTCAAACATATGTATGCAAAACACACATAATCATGCATACATATTAACTTAAATATACATATCATGCATTTCCTACATATGCATGTATATATATATATNATATGTATGCAAAACACACATAATCATGCATACATATTAACTTAAATATACATATCATGCATTTCCTACATATGCATGTATATATATATATATATTCACATTGTGCATACATATTCATGCATAAAATTCACATACTTGCATGATCAAATATATTAATTTATGATGTTGTCACGTAAACATATAATAAATAATCATGTATCAGTTGCCTCAGGTGATAACGAAGACCCAGTTATCACATTATTCACCCCTCAAAAAAATTTGTCCCGGAATTCCTTTAATCAAAGAGTCACTGATACTCTGATCTCATTTTTTATTCTAATTCCGAAGTTGCCTCAGATATTTTATGAAACGGCCACTGTACCTTAACCAAAATGATCTCTTTCTTTCTTAACACCCTAATCTTTCGGTCAATCATAGCTTTTGGCGTCACTACAAAGTTCAGCTTATTGTCCAGTTTAACTTCTAGAAGTGCTACAACTAGACTCGGATTAGCAAAACATTTCCGTAAGTTTGATACATGAAAAGTGTTGTGGATCAGACTAAGCTCTTCTGGTAGTTCCAACTGATAAGCCACTGGCCCTATTCGTTTACAAATGCTGAATGGCCCAACATACCAAGGACTGAGCTTACCCTTCTTTCCGAATCTGATAACACCTTTCCATGGAGAAACTTTCAACATCACAAAATTGCCCACACAAAATTCAATCGGCTTTCGACGATTATCGGCATAGTTTTTCTGTCGATTTTGTGCTGTTTTAATTCTTTCACGAATCTGTTCAATCTTTTCGGAAGTTTCTTGAACAATATCAGGACCCGTTAACTACCTCTCACCTACCTCGTTCCAACACAATGACGTTCGACATTTGCGTCCATACAATACTTCATACGGTGCCGCTTGGATGCTGGAATGGTAACTGTTATTATAAGCAAATTCTATTAATGGCAAATGATCTTCCCACGATCCCCCGAAGTCATTGACACAAGTTCTTAACATTTCTTTGAGAGACTGGATGGTTCTTTCACTTTTCTCGTCAGTTTGCGGATGATAGGCTGTACTTAAAGAGTATCCCTCTCTTATAGGTAGAAAATGCGCAGATTTAGATAAGCGATCAACAATTACCCAGATTGCATCATACCCCATTGGAGTTCGAGGTAACTTCATGACAAAATCCATTGTAATGTGATCCCATTTCCATACAGGAATTTCCAAGGATTGACGATTTCCATAAGGCATCTGATGCTCGATCTTAACCTGTAGACACATTATACATTGTTCCACATACCTGGCTATATCTTTCTTCAATTCGGGGCACCAATAAAAAGGTTTTAGATCTCTGTACATCTTATTGGTACCTGGATGTATAGAGTAACGAGACTTATGGCTTTCATTCAAAATAATTTTCCGGATATCTCAAAAACACGGTACCCAAATTCGCCCTTGAAAGCACATAATTCCTTTATTATTTGGTTCCAAAGTTGAAATTATCTTCCCAATCTTTCTGACTTGATAAGATCTTCTTTTATAGCTTCTTTCTTACATCTTAGAATTTCTTTATGAATGTCAGGGAATAAATTTATTCTTATCGCCACGGTCTTTATAGTCCCACTTCTTTCTTTTCTACTTAATGCGTAGGCTACCGCATTGGCTTTTCCTGGGTGGTAGAGGATTTCATAGTCATAGTAATTAACAAGTTCAATCCATCCACGCTGCCGCATATTCAATTCTTTCTAGCTGAATAAATGTTGTAGACTTTTATGATCAGTGTAGACCTGACATTTTCTTCCCAAAAGGTAATGCCTCAATATTTTCAAATCAAACACTACTACTGCCAATTCCATGTCATGAGTTGGATACTGCTTCTCATGATCCTTTAGTTGCCTTGACGCATAAGAAATCACCTTTCCTCTTTGCATAAGAACACATCCCGATCCCATCTTTGAGGCATCACTGTATACTAAAAAATCCTCTGATCCATCTGGTAGAGTTAACACCGGGGCACTGTATAGATGATCTTTCAACAGTTGCAAGTCTTTTGATGTTCTTCCTCCCACTGAAACTTAACATTTTTCCGAGTCAGTTTGGTCAATGGCATGGCTATTTTAGAAAAGTCTTGAATAAATTTATGATAATAGCCTGCCAATCCCAAAAAGCTTCGGATTTCAGAAGGAGTCTTTGGGGCCTCCCACTTTTCAACTACTTCTATCTTCACTGGATCTACTTTCACCCCTGCTTCCGAAATGACATGGCCCAAGAACTAAACCTCCCTTAAACAGAATTCACACTTAGACAATTTTGCATACATCTTTTCCCTTTTCAGAAGTTCAAGTATTAGGCAAAGGTGTTCTACGTGCTCCTCTTCTGTCTTAGAGTATATAAAAATATCGTCGATAAATACAATAACAAATTTATCAAGATATTCCTTACATACCCTATTCATTAAATCCATAAAGGTTGCGGGCACATTAGTTAGACCAAATGACATAACTAAGAATTCATAATGCCCGTACCTCGTTTGAAAAGCTGTTGTAGCAATGTCTTTCTCCCTAACCTTAAGCTGATGATACTCTGATCTTAAGTCGATCTTGGAGAAATAGCTTGCCCCCACCAATTGATCAAACAAGTCATCAATCCTTGGCAAATGATATTTATTTTTGATTGTCAACTTATTCAATTCTCGATAATATATACACATCCGCATAGATCCGTCTTTCTTCTTAACAAATAGGACCGGGGCACCCAGGGCGAAGTGTTGGGTCGAATGAATCCTTTATCATGTAGATCTTTCAACTGAATAACCATTTCTTTCAATTCCGAGGGAGCCAACCGGTACAGTGCCTTGGCTACTGGTCCTGCTCCACGTAATAGATCAACTCTGAACTCGATAACTCTGTCCGGTGGTAAACCATACAAATCTTCTGGAAAGACTTATGGGTATTCATTAACAATTGGAATCAATTCCTACTTTCCTTTCTCATTCTTTGCATCAATTATATATGCCAAACATCCCTGACACTTCTTTCGAATACATTTCCGGGCTTTTAATACAGACAATAGGCTAGTATGAGGATTCTGGCAATCACCATAAATAACGACTGATCCTCTATTTGGCAAAACGGTTCTGATCATTTTCTTGTTACAGACAATACTGGCCGGATGTTCTGCCAACCAATCCATACCTACTACTACATCAAACTCTCTCATCGGCAGTAGGAAGAACCGAATTGGTAGCTCACACCCCTCAATAACAATAACATAGTTATTGAATACACTAGTAACAGATTCCTGACTATTAGCAGTGTCAACTACTAATTCATCATCAAGTAGCACAAAATTCAAACATACAGATTGAGCAAATGATGGTGATACAAACAAAAAATTTGCACCGGAATCAAACAACACCTTAGCATGTATAGAATTCAGAAGAAAGGTACCTGTTACTACATCGGGTGTAACCTCTGCCTCGTTCTTTGTCAGAAGGACCGACCCCGTGCCCCTCCTTGCCCTCCTCTAGATATGTTGGGTATTCCCCGAGTGCCCGATACATTACTCCCCATAGTTAACTGCAGAGTTCTCAATAACAAATAGTTGGGTCGAATATGATCTGGGGAATTACAATTAAAACATCTTCTATTGGTTGAGCAACATCTTAACAAATGACCCGCCTCGCCGCATTTGTAACACTTCCTTGGGTCTGATTTACAGTCCCCTTGGTGAACCTGTCGACATTGAGTACAAACTTTCTCACCGACCTTCTGTTCGGTTCTATTATCATATTTCACCACTTTTGGCCCTCGAAAATTAGATGAAGGTCCTTCCCATTTCCTTTTCTCTACAACTTTACCCTCCGACTGCCGCTTCTTATTTCGCTCTGTAACTTCCGCTGCATCCACAGTTAATGAAAAGGTAGTGGGGTTCATAGCAATAACAAATTCACGGATTGAAGGTTTTAAACCCCAAATATACCTTTCCACCTTCCTGGATTCTGACGAGATGTAATGTTCAACAAGTTGAGAGTAATCGGTAAACTTCTAGTATACTCTCGTACAGTTTCATTACCCTATTCTAACTTCAGAAAATCTTCCTCCATTTGTCGTACAACTGTCTTAGGACACAACTGATCTCTGAATCGGTTTACAAATTCTTACCAAGATAGTATTTGTAAGACATTTGTCCTAACAAAGACTCCATTTCCCACCAAAACAGAGCATTAGACTTTAATACAGATACGATAAATCGAACTTTATCTGTTTCTGGACACCGAATGGTGTTGAACACATATTCAATCTCCTTAATTCAACACACAACCTTTACTAAATCTCTTTCCCAGAGAAAGTTGGCGGTTTACAGGTCAGGAACATCTTGATGTCTCCTTCCTTGTTGTGAGTTACTGAAACAGAGGGATGTACATCCACTCTTTCCGTTTCCACCCTGGCCGGTATCCCCATGATAGATGTCAAAGTTTCCCTTAACTTGCCCATTTCCTCTGTCAGCATGTCTCTGGTTATGTATTCTAGATATGGCACTTGTTCCTCCTGAACATTTCTAGAGTGGAATTCTTCATGCTCAGAATGTATTTCAGCCCGACTCCTTCCCTGTGTCTTGTTTCTTCTTCTGCCTCTTCCCCTTGTTCTTCCCCGACCACTATTTCCAAAAGTACTTGTTGGAAGATTAACGGGTGATTCCTCTCTTTCCTCATACTCATGATGAGCCATTCTCTCAGATCTCCATGTTCGGCTAGACATCTGCAGATTTCAATGTTAATAGTCACGTATTCACATTCCCAAATATAATGAAATACTCAAGTCCAGATATGTACCTGTAAATTCATAATTACATTGGCCAGATGTAATTAGAATTTAACTTACACATTGTTCATTTAACTCATCATATTTATTTCCAATGGTCCTAACTCTGTTCGGGACCCTTAACATGCAATGAAATAGTTTTAGTCTAGGTATCATGTTGTTAAATACCTAAATCCCTTAAACTCGGGCTCTGATACTACTTTCTGTAACACCCCATACCACACATTGCAAGTAACACATACTTTATCCACAAGAAGTACATGTTTATACACCACTCAGGTCCCTTAGTACAAGAATCTACCATACAAAATGCATGGTCCAAAAATTCAAAATACATTTCTTGTACTAATCACATTCCTCTACCAAAAACTATATATATTATGGGTAAATCTTCATACAGACAAACAAATAGGAAAATATCACATTTTCCCTTTCCCCTTACCATCAGCACATCTTGCAATACGTAATTAAAATACAAAATGAGGGTTAGACCGGAAGGTCTAGTGAGATCCCTTTCTATGTCATTGGAGGGTGAGAATCACCAAAATTTTATTTAAAACAACTTTTCATATATGTAATAAATATATGAACAAGTAAAATATAATACCAGTACCTTCTCATTTCCAAAGCCAATAATTCCTCTTTTATATTAACATACTCAAACCCAAATAGGTTTGAACCAACTAGGTTCTATGTAATGGCCCTTTTAAACCCTTTTTCAATTGAAAACAAGGTTTATTCAAAGTTTCAAGTCAACACTTGTTATCAACTTCTCATTAACATCTAGACTACAATTTCCAATAAGAAATCTGATCCTAAATCTTTAAGTCACACAAAAATAAAGATTCCAAATCCCAGTAATCTTAGAGGATATAATAGTAAGAGTTATATCATACATCACACGTACAAATGCCACCCTTATATCCAAAGGTACACCTCTCCTTGATATACGACCCTTATTTCCTCATCAAATCATTTTATCAAAAATATTTCCAATTAGAACAGACTGCAATCATAAATGTCCTAATGGAATATTGTCAGTTCAAAATCATCTTTATCAAAAATCCTCATTCTTTATCATTATAGATAATGTAATAATATTATAAAATAATTTAATTGAAGCAACATTTTAGTCAAAGTACAAAATCAATCAACTTAATCAATTTTGGTCATCATAGACTTGGCCGGACTTCATCTCTTGTCAAGTCTTGGCCGATATAATAATCCAGACAACATCAAGACCCCTTGTCCGATTTACAAATCCGGACAACTTAAATCCATTTGTCCGATTTTCAAGTCCGGACAGACTTAATATTACCTTGATCAAGCCTTACCCGGTTTATATCTAAACCGAACATTACATTATTTGGACTGTAAACAAATCGAGCAGCCTTGATCGTATTCCTACTACTCCGTTTAAAATGTTTATCCGGTTTGCAAAGATATAATTTCATCATGATGCTAGTCTGATTATTGCTATGATCAATTTCCTCTAAATCATATGTCCGAATTATAACCACATCCAGGTGATATTTCATAACACAATTCATAATTTAAATCAATAGGAATTACTTTTCAAAAATGAAATATGATGAATAAAATTACTCACCTTATGCAATTCTTTTGAAAACCAACTTCAAGAATTTAGTCCAAAAATAATCCGGTCAACACTCTTTTTCTCAAAGTCTCTCATAGATTTTAAAATAGCTAAGAGGTTCAAATGATGAACCTCCCTATCTATATATACTCTTTCTTAAAAGAGTAAGTCGGCTCAACAGCCATCTTTTTGCATGCATACCCATACATCCRTTMAAACATATGTATGCAAAACACACATAATCATGCATACATATTAACTTAAATATACATATCATGCATTTCCTACATATGCATGTATATATATATATATATATATATATTCACATTGTGCATACATATTCATGCATAAAATTCACATACTTGCATGATCAAATATATTAATTTATCATGCTGTCACGTAAAACATATAATAAATAATCACGTATTAGTTACCTCAGGTGATAACCAAGACCCGGTTATCACACTAACAGACGATGATAGCATTTTGAATGAATTGGAGATGAGATTTGCTGCTCAACAGGTGTTGATTATCATTTGCAGAAAATATCATCTAATTTAGTCTAAAATCTTTGGTAGTCTAAATTTATTTTAAGATTTATTCTGCAGCCTGCTGAATCGGAATCAGTAAATCTTCATTCTACAGATTTCAGTTCTCAAGAGAAGTTAAAGGTATTATAAATGCCACCTTCAATGTAGTTTGTAAATTTAAATGGAAGCAACTACTTCTTCAAATGCCATAATTGTTTATTGTCTTATTGAAGGATGTTCTATCATGTACTGGTGAGAATGCAACACCCTCCGATGTGGATAAGAGCACCGCAGGCAGTCCAGAATCACTAGAGAAGTTGTATGATAGAAGGCTTAGGAAAGGAATTGACAGGAAGCATGGTTTTGAAGGTTGGTCTGATGCCAATCAGGAAGGAAAAGGATCGGCTACAGAACCATTAAAAATCCCTAAAGTTGAGAAGTAACATTCTTGATTTTTATGAACAATTACATTCAAACTCGTATTTGGTATTGTTTTTCTGGTTGAATTTTGGTTTGGACAACGATATGTGAATTGGTGATTATATTCAGCTATATGTTTTGATTATTATTTGCCTTGGATTTAGTTTTAAACTTATTTGCATGACTACATAATTTTGTTTGTAGTTGATCTTCATGTTTAAGAACATTGTCTCTGGTTGTAAATATTTAACTCTTTTTGGACTAAGAGGCTCTGGGCAGATGAATAAAAGGATGTGGATGATCAGATGGCCTTTACTCTGAATCCTTCTAGGCCTTGATTAATTTATCAAACGTCCTCTACATACTGCATGCAGATATTTTGCCTTGCTATATAGAGATCTGAAGTATGAAGAGTTTTTCTTCAGGGTAATTTCAAGAGTAAAAGCCTTGTATTAAACTTAGCTACACTTGCAAGATAAGTCTAAGACTTGGAAGATAAGTCTCCACAACCCCTTTGGTTGGTTGTCCTTTTGCATATCTGTGCGTGTTGATGTTTATTTGAAACCTCGAAAAATATTTCAATCCATGATAAACGAATCAGAGGGGATTTGATTCATCTTCATGTTTAACAAGAGAGTCCCTGGTTCTAAGTATTTACCTTTTTTTGGACCCAGAGGCTGTACATAGACGGACGAAAGGATGTGTTGGACTAGAGGGCTTTCATTCTGGGGTGAAAACCCAAACAAATAGCTTCTGCTCCAAGAACAGAGGATTGTGTCCTTTATTTCGGCTTACTTTTGGTTGGTGAGTCTACACAGAGACAGAGCTCTTACTGAAGAGTTAAGTGTATCATATAGGAAGGTCGTCTTGTATTTCGATAATCATAAAGACTCTAACTAAATACTTATTTGACAAAGTCAAGTCTGAAGTTCTCTTCTAGAGTTAAAGTATAAGGTTATTCAGAGTCACAAGTTTGAAGGAACCTTCCATAGACAGAGTGTTATAACCAGGTTTTTCTACAAACCTGGGTCAAGATAACCTTATGTGTTTATTATGTGAATTATGTAATAGTATACATAATTATGATAATATTTGCATGGATTATATATACATGTGTGATAAATTGAATATTATGCATACATGTGATAAGAAATTATTATATACATAAAATCCAATACTTCATGATTAAGAAATGGTTGGTTTTAAAAATATTATTCTCACCGCCAATGGATTTTTATATTAGTAAAATTCCATCATCGCCTCATTCTAGGTATAAAAGAAAGAAGATAAAGTAAAAACCTTATTAGTTTACTATATTACAAAAAGTAAAGTATCTAAGAGAGAACAGAGATTTAAAGGCGGTGAAAGCATTCTTGAAGGTGTTCTTAAAAGAAAGAACCTGTGTTATTTACAGAATCTGTTGTAACAAGGTGAGTTTTGAATTATTACCTATTTATAAACGGTGAAGTTTAAATCTACTGTTTGATCTTGAAATTTTGAGTATTGATGGTTGAAATTTAAGAAGAACTTGGTAAAACTGTTCTAACAGTTTTAAAGAAAATATTTTGAAATCTTGAAGTTCAAATCCATTTTGAAAAGATTAAGCAGAAACTGCGTTTTAGGAAAACAGTTTTGGATTCGATACCCTGTTTTGAGGATTTAAGCAAAAACAGAGGATTTGAGAAATCATATGTAGAACATATTGTTCTTATGGTTTGAAAAGTTTGAATGTACACCTGTGTTGAGACTATGATTTGAATAAAACTATGAACGACATTAACTTTCACAGAAATGCCTGTAGCCTGTCATTGGATGAAATAGTTCATAAGTATTTCCAGGAGAAATAAGGATGGTCGTTGTATGTGATGGATAGCTATTGCTATAAAAGGTGAATTATGGATGAAATAAGGATGGTCGTTGTGTGTGTATGCATGGTATAACTCTTGCTATTATATCTCTTAAGATTACAATAGATTGGAGTTCTCTCTTCTTGGTGATTTGAGGATTCAGAGATGTTGTTCTTATTAGAAATGATAGTATTGATGTTATGGTTATGGGAAAATACGGCCTATGGTCACTAATTTTGGTCAAAAGCATTTTGGAACAGAATTCACATTTTATGAGGAACCAGAGGAGCTCTGGTTAGTTCTCATTATAGGACCAGAGGGTCCTGGTAATTGATTTAAGGAATATGCAAGTTTTTACTAGATATACTAGTTGGACCAGAGGCTCAGTATCTATTGATAAGAGCTTCTATGTCAAAATCATATTCTAAGAAGTTCCAAGAAAAAGGGTTTTATACTTGTGTTTTCTACTAAAGACAGACCAAAGGGGCTCTGGTCAACTTACAGGTTGAACCAGAGGCTCTGGTTGATCAAAACTATTGAACCAGAAGCTTTGGTTAGTGCAACCAGAGGCTCTAGTAGAATAAGAACTCTATATAACTATTCTTTTTATGAAAAAGGCTATCTTAGTGGTTGGAAGCTTAACTAAAGAACATTTTAAGAAATTATATTTGAGCCAGAAGCTCTAGTTAGTACAACCAGAGGCTCTGTTTAGTACAACCAGAGGCTCTGGTTAGTACAACCATAGGCTCTGGTCAAAGAATCAGAAACTCGAATAAGAGAGACCAGAGAGGCTCTGGTCCTGTTTATTGAAATATATTCCAAAATATGGATTTGGAACCAGAGGCCGAAAGGACCAAAACAGAATAATACTTTCAGCTTTCACTACATAGAATAATTTATTTGAAAGAAATATTTGGTGATCTTCACCCTGCATTACATAAAAAGGGAACCTCACTAGACATTCATGTCTAACCCTCATTTTGTGTTTTCAAAATATGTGTGCAGGTAATGATAGTAAGGGAAAGAGCATCCTGTGAATTATTCCCTATCTGCTTAGCTGTATGCAGACCTTTGTTTGCCATGTTTTGAAGATTAGATGTCAATATATAAGAGCATGTACTTTTGGAATTTTTGATTTGTGTAAATTACATTGTAGACTCTTGTATTAATGGACCTTGATGGGCTTAATATGTATTCTAAAAACGAATTATGTTTTATATGCAATGTGTGGATCTGGGGTGTTACATAGAGGATCTGGGTTATAAATGCAGAACCTTTGTGTAGCTTTGCATTAAGCATGGAATCAGGCTCAGAGGCTCTATGTAGTACATGCAGAGCCTCTGTGTAGCTCTGTATAGAGCACGGAGTCAGGCTCAAAGGCTCTGCGTAGTACATGCAGAGACAGAGCTCTTATTCAAGAGTTAAGTGTATCATATACAAAGGTCGTCCTGTATTTTGATGATCATAAATACTTATAAATAAATACATATTTGACAAACACAAGTCTGAAGTACTTTTCTGAAGTCAAATTTGAAGATTATTTAGAGTCACAAGTCTGAAGAAACCTTCCATACACAGAGGCTCTGCGTTGTACATGCAGAGCCTCTGTGTAGATTTGCGTTGAGCACGAACAGAAGTTCTGCGTAGTATATGCAGAGCCTCTATGTAGCTCTACATTAAGCACGAAATCAGGCTCAGAGGTTATACGTAGTACATGCAGAGCCTCTGTATAGCTCTGTATGAGTCACAAAATCAGGCTCAGAGGCTCTGCGTAGTTCATGCAGAACCTCTCAGCCTGCTACTCCCATGAAATGCCCACATGGTTCAGACTCTCCCGCAAGACCTCACATTATCATCGGAGAATGATATCTTAGTCGTCTTCTTGTAATTGTTGAGCCAAAATCTTGAATACGTCAAGAGACAGAACTGTTACACAAGAGTTAAGTGTATCATATTAGGAGGTCATCCTGTATTTCGAAGATCATCAAGAATTCTACGTGTAAAGGTTAAGTGATTGATGCAGAGCTCCACTACGTAGACAAAGGCTCTATGTAGTACATGTAGAGCCTCTGAGGCTCCTACTCCCATGGAATGCATAGATGGTTCAGAATTTCGTCCAAGAACTCTAATAAGCCTGGGAGGAGGATATTTTATGAAGAAGTGGTGATGAAACGATTTAGGTACATTTTGGACGGAATAGTTTACAAATAGTACTCTATGTGAAATCCAGAGTTTCTACACTAACTCTGAAATGTGTTCCATATTCGAGGGTCTCAATGTAGAATTCATTTGGAAACCTGGATCCTCAATTATGAGATTTGCATCCTTGGTATTGACTAAATCTGGAAAAGAAGGTACTACTTGGTCAGTACAGACTACGAAATCTGTACAGACCAAACAGACCTCCAGGTCTGAAGTTAAAATTCCAGACTTAACTCCTAAACTTGGCAAATAGACTTCAGACTACTTTCCACACTTACAGCCAGAAATTCATAACTTTTATGTTTTAATTTATTTTATTAACCTAATTCAGATTTAGATTTAGATGTACATTTAAAATTGAATATTCAAAATTCAAAATTTCAATCATTACCGGTTGTAATCCCCATAAAATCAGAAATTTGTTTCAAAGTTGTTTTCATATCCCGATTTTCCATCATTGAACGTGGTTTTAGATTGTGGTTCAATTTTGAAACTTATCATCAATCAGATTATGATGCTTATCTGTTCTAAGGTATCATAACTTGGATAAACTATCAAACTTCAAAATTTCATTAATTGATAAACTCAAAACTTCAGTCATTATCGGTTGTAATCCTTTTAAAATCGGATATTTGCTTCAAAGTTGTTTGCATATCGTGAATTTCCGTCATGGGATGTGGTTTTAAATTGTGGTTCAATTTTCCTACTTCACATTCCTCAAATTGCCAACATTTCTCAGCCTCAAAGCAGAACAACCAAAACGGATTGCTTACCTGGTGTAAGGTATGATAAGTACATACACTGTGCAACTTGAAAATTTTGATTAATTGATAAATGTTTTTCCTTCTACAGATTAATGGATATGAAGAATATTACATTCATCCAAGATCTTGACATACAAAAGGATGACTTCACTGTCAAGGTCAGAATCATTCGACTGTGAAATCAACCGGTGTTTAAAAACCCTTATGAAATATATTCCATGGAAATAATATTAATGGATGAACCGGTCATGTCTTATTTCTTTTTCAACCTTTAGTATTATATTCATCATATTTTATTATTATCTCAGCTTCTTAATATCTTCACATTATTACTACTCATTACTTTTTAAATTTTTTTTGTTTTTAGGGAACTAAAATCCTGGCAAAGGTTCTACTAAAATGGGTGCCTAAGTTCAGAAATTTACTTCATGAAGGGACTGCAAAATTGAAATCTATAAATCTTCATTCAACAAATTTCAGTTCTGAAGAGAAGTTAAAGGTATTATAAATGCTACCTTAATTATAGTTTCTAAATTTAAATGAAAGCAATTATTTCTTAAAATGGCATAACTGATTATTATCTTATTTGAAGGATGTTGTGTCATGTAGTGGTGAGAATGCAACAGCCGCGAATGTGGATAAGAGGACAGCAAATAGTCCGGAATCACAAGAGAAGGTGTATGAGAGAATGCTTGGTAATGGAATTGACCGAAAGCATCGTTTTGAAGGTAGTTATGGTGCCGATCAGGAAGGAAAATGATGACCAACCAAAACCTTAATAATTGAAAAAGGTGAAAAGTGATATTCTTCGTTTTGATGAACAATTAGATTCAAACTTGAATTTGGTATTTCTTTTGTGGTTGAATTTTGATTTGAAAAATTATTTCTCAGTTGATGATTATATTATGCTATACGTTTTAATTATTATTTGTTTTGTATTTAATATTAAAGCTTTTTTCATAACTACATAATTATGTTGTTATAGCAATCACAAGTTTTAATGAGAACATTCTTCTTAGAAGTAGGCAATGAGAAGGGAGTATTCTGAATCCTTCTTGGCCTTGATTAATTTATCCCCCGGCTTCTGCATGCTGCATGCAGAGCTTCTAACTTCTCTGTACAAATCTCTGGAGTGTAAAGAGTTTTACTCCAGAGTAATTTCAAAAGTACAACTCTTGTATTAAACTTATCAACACTTGGAAGTTAAATCTAAGACTTGGAAGATAACTCTGATAGGTTTGCTTCCAGACTTATACGATAACTTTTGTACATTGTTTCCTATAAGTATAATGTGCATTAAAATTTAAACCATGTAACACGGCTCCAAAGTAGTACTAAACAAACTTCATATTTGGACTTAATAAATTCCTACAGTGCAAGTCTGAAGCGTCGTTTTGAAGAGTTTACTCAACCCAATTCTAAAGTCTTATTTTCAAGATGTCTCAGTCTGAACTACAATACAAATCTTACTAATAGTCCATGCAGTCGTTCTGCTGCGCCAATGGAAATGTATGAATTCTAATTTGCTATGCCTCAAATGTTTTCTAAAAAGTCATTTTAGATAGTTAGTACAAACCGCTGCCTAATGAACATTTGATGTATTGTTACTCATTTCTCAAACTTAGCAGACTGATGAACTAATTCTTTCCACATTCATACTTTGAAAAAGACTTCTAATCGTATAATGCAACTCATAACTAAAAATTTAATGGAATAACAATCATGATACTTTTCTTCACTTACGAAAACAATTCTCATACTTTTTTTCCAAATTTATGACACTGCTATAGTGTTGCTTTGCAAAGTTTTTCATTTCCTTAACTCTGTTAATATACAACTGTGATTTTTTACATTCCAAATGTTTTCTCAAATTCATTTCACATAGTTACTACAGAACTGTAAATAATTAACCTTCCACGAATTGTCTCTCATTCACAAGGCTTAGCAGATTGTTGAAATTCTCCTTTCAATTAAAAACCCACGACATTATATTTTGCAGAGTTATATTGTGTAGTTATTTCTCAGACTTAGAATAAAACTCCCATACTCTTTCTCCAAACTTAAAACTCTGTTATGGCATTGGTTTTCATAGTTTGTAGGGTTTGTAAATATGTTAATGTACAAAATTGAAATATGCAATATAGTTTTCCAAGTACTTATCATTTCTCGTCTTCTACATTTAATAGTTAACAGTCTGAACTCCATAATTGAACATGAAAGTGCATCCTTTCCATAACATGGAAACGACATAGGTTATTTTAAGTGATAATTTTATAAATTAATTTAAATATATCATTTATATTTGCTTTAGGTTTTCCTCATAAGCAAAATATGCTATCTGAACATGTAGATAATACAAGTACTAATTCCAAATCTGTTGATCCCAGATCTCTCAATAACACTAATAATCAAGTTAAAAAATAACCAAATTATAGTGTTTTAATGAACAAAATGATGAACACTCAAGAACAATGTATGAACACTCAAAGAACAATCTTGAGTGCCAATAATTTCACTTTATTCAATATGAAAACGTAAAAGCGACGTTGATTACAATAGGCCTAATCACCTATTTATACTAAAAGGCTAATTAGAAGATAACTATCTAACGAGACTATTTATAGCTAATCTTCTACTAACGGATAAAGTTTATCTAAACTATGGATAAGCTATAAATCGAGATAAACTTGAAATCCAGCTGTTGATTTGTTATCTCCAGCTGTCTTTGATGGGATGATGATTCAACCTTATCTTCATATTTTCATCGTATGCCTCTGGTTGAATTACTGAAGAAAACTCCAAGTGTTGTTGACCAGAGGGGTGATGAAGATGTGATGGAAGGTTGTTCATTGACCCTCTGGTTGTTCTGCAGACTTGGTCAATTCTACCTTATCGTCTTCATCGATCTTCTGGTTCTTCATCACTTATTGTTCTTCATTACTTTTACACTTATTAATTATGGGGTCTAACAAAATCCAAACAAGATTCAGCAAAACACTATTTGTGTGGAAAAGGCTATGAAGAATCGAATGATGAAAGTTAATGAAAGAACAAACATAAACTAATCTATGAACAATATTGAAGAACAGAGACTAATCTAAAGAAAAACATCAAATTCCAAATTTTCATTGGATGATGAATTCTTATAGTACTGGAAGCAAAGACATTTCATGTTAAGGCAAAAAATTTAAAACTCTATTCCTGATCTACTTTGAGATATTTTCAAGCGCATAAGCAGTCTTCGAAAACTGAGGACTGTTGATATCTCATGAATGAGTTGATTCCCATATTCTCTTGGCACGTGAGTTCTGCCCGGACTCTCTTTGATGACTTTCTGAAACCACTCAAGTGTATCAGTTGAATACTTGAATGCTTCAGTTAGTCTAAAAAATTTCTTTACCCGAACTCATTCTTGAAGACAAGTCTAAGCTCGGGTTGAGTTAAGACAGAAGCAGACCTCTTCTCCTGCAGGCCAGGAGAGTCTTCATTAGGTGGAGTGCAGGATAGTCTTTTGATACCCAAGTGAAAAGCAATATGAAAATCACTCTTGGCTCGATGCTTCACCAAGGTCTCCATCGTCTTCACTATCGCTCTGTTTGCCATCCCAAATCTTATTCCTTGATCCTGTCGCTGAGTTGTGAATGCATAAAGGTCAATCAAGTCATAGGGGTTGAGATTGATCAAGTCATTGTCGTTGAAGACGCAGACCTGACCATGAGCTCTCTCCACCGTGTACTCAATATATCTTATAGCTCTGTTGGCGAAGGTCCTCATCTTTATATCCATTACCATCCTTATTCCATCATTTGAGAAGACAGCTTGTGGTGGTTGCATAGTCTGTCTAACAAACTGATGGTGTAGGAGGTCCATGGATTCTGGCGATAGAACTGGAGGATAGAGAGACAAGATTTCATCACGATCGTGGTATATATACTGATGGATATTCTCCATCATGATGGGTTCCCTTAGTGGTATCTCTGGATGTCTCTTTAGCGACTCCATGTTCTCAATAATTTCATCGACTAGGCTCTGCGGAGGGTGCCTTGATGAAGAGGGAATGTTCGTTTGCACTGTGGTTGGTTCAGTTGGGGGGTGTGTTTGGGTTGTGGGTTGTGTATCGATTGGGAATGGGATGGTTTCTTGAGTTGGCTCGTTTTAGGGTGGTTCAGGTTCATCGGGTTGGGTGATGAAAGGTTGTGTATTGCGAGGGGTTGGTGATGGAGTTAATGGTAGGTTTGGTGTTGGTGATGAAGTAAAAGGTGGGTTGGTTTCTGTTGGTGGGGTGGATGGATTTTCAGCGGTTGAGAAACTCAACACGATAGGTTCAGGTGTGGTAGCAAGGGGAACATGTACATTATGTACATCTTCAGAGGTCTGAGCCTTTGGTTCCCTTGCTTGGGTTGATGGAGATTGTTGTGTTTGGGATGGTGGTGATGGTGGGTTTTGTGTTTGATGATGGGATGTTGAAGGTGCAGCAGATTCCATTGGTTGTGAAGCGGTGGCCTGATTCTCCCCCTTATGAGGACTAAGACCTTGATCATCGGGGTCTGGATCCTCATGCCTTCGTCTTTTGAGGGGGCGGCTTGATGAGCAGGAGGCCCTGCTCCTGTTTTTCTTCCACAGCCGTATGTGATCGGCCAATGTGCACACTTGATCCTTGTTGCACCGTTGCTCCATGGAGCGAAGAAGAGAGTTTGTTCGATCTTGCTGTTGCAGAAGACTGTTCTTCAGCGCATTGGTAGGCTCAACCGACCTGGCAACAAACTTTGCACCTATCTCATTGAACGATGAGATAAGTGCCTTGGACAGAACCCTAAGATCGGCTCTGATGGCAAACTCTGTGCTTGATGATGTAGATGGCGGTGGCACGGAGGTGGTGGTGGATGTCAATGGAGGATTGAAAGGTTGGCGATAAGATTCCTCACCTCTGCAGTGAAGGAGGAGAAGGCTGCATCGAAGGATGGGCCTGCAGAGGGAGGTCGAGGTGATGGAGGCTGGGGTATGTTGCCTAGTACTGTGGCTAGGAGTTGGGTTAGGGTGGTTTGTATGGTGGTCATTTGGTTGGTGAGGGAGGCTAGGATTTCATCAATTGATGAAGTTGTTTATGGAGGGGTTGGTTGAGGGAGTTGGGATATGATTCTGGCTGGTAGGGCATTGAGGGTTTGGAAGATGGTGTTTATTTGGGTGGTTATGGAGGCTATGGTCTCATCGGTCGTAGTTGCCTGGGCCGTGAGGGTGGCAATGGAGTGAATGAGGAGTTGGTTTATTTGGGTGGCAAGGGAGGAGGTGGTGTTGTAGTGTTGGGTTACGGTTTGTTGAAGCATTTGGAGACGGGTGATATTGTCTTGGGTTTGGGTGGCAAGGGTGGTAAGGGTTTGTTGAAGGGTGGCAAGGGATTGTTGAAGGGTGGTGGTATCGATGGATGGTGGGTTTTCAACAATCCCTTGGATGATGAGTTTTAGGTCTTCCAAGGACCGCTGAACTAAGTCAACAAAGGCCTGGAACTCAGCCTTTGTGACCAGTTCTGCCATGGGGGTAACCCCTGCATCAACGGATGCTGCAAGTTGAGCCTCTGCTCCTGAGGCGCCTTCAATGCCTTGTGAAAATATAGGCCTTGAAGGACTTCCATCACGTCCTTGATAGCCCTCAAGTGAGGAGTTATCTCCAGATGTTACGACAACTTCTTCTTCTTCCTCGGCTTCAGAGGCCAGGTAAGAGAAATAAGTGTGTTTCCCCTTCGCTAGATCAAGTATCGAAGGGAAAGGTGGTGCACGAATGGGAGATGGCTCTGAACGATCTTGGGGTTCATCAATGGCAGAAGCAACACATGCTTCTGGGTGTGTGGGTGGTAGTATCGAGCCATGAGGTGATGTGGCTCTTATGTCTTCATCGCCTCTCTGTTGGGAGAGGGGCGATGGAAGTTGTGGTTCCTCAGGTAAAGCATCTCCGGAGGCCCAAAGAATGGCCTCTGGATGGCTGGCTGGTTGTGGGATTGGAATGGGTCGTCCTTGTTTAATACCCCTTTGTCCTTGAGCGCCAGGGGTAGAGGAGGTGGTTGCCCTTTGGGAAGGGGGAAGGGGATGTGTTTGTGAAGGGTCGGGGGATGCACGTGGAGTACCATCATCATCATCATCATCTGATGAAGATGGCTCCTGTGCTCCGTCGCCTGACTCTGGGACGGCTCTATGCACTCTGGGTAGCTGCCCTTGGTTCATGGGACAGCAGAGAGCGTTCGTAAGTTCTTCGGATCTCTGATGTCTCTGGGATGACACTGAGCATGGCTCTGGAGATTGGTCTATTGATGGTGTATCCTTCCTTCGAGAGAATGGGTCGATGGCCATGCATTTTGAAGACATGAGTGAATGGTTCTTCGGCCGGTAGGTCATGTTTCCTCATCGCATCCCCAATGAAAAGAGATAGGAATCAAGGAAACAACATAGAGGTTAAGGGCTTGCCGGTGGCCTGGAGCTTACACTTCTTGACTACCACAGTGTGGACCTCATTGTATATGAGAAAAATGTAGTCGAGAGGGATGTTGAAGAAGAGCCCATACATAATTGTCATGATGTTGATATTCCCCTGATCCATCGACCCTAGTTTGCAGGTGAGCGCCCTGTTCAATATGGAAAAGATCATATTCCACATTGGCGGTAAAAATTGCCTTTTGAAGTCGAAGGCGTTGTGTAGGTCACGATTGTAACCTAGCATTTGGATGAACCGGAGGATGTCGGAAGTGGTGGGTGGCTTAACATATTGCTCAATGCCGAGTTCTCGAGATACTTTTACCCGCAAGATCTTGAGCGAGCAAATCATTTCGTTTGAGGCGTCAATGTCCCCTATTATTCCATGGCTTTCATGGTCGTACTCGCAAGTCTGTTAGTATTGTTGGACATACTTTAGTGGTACGTCATTGTCAGTGAGGGTCAGTGCTGGTAGAAGAATGCAGTTTCTAAAGAACTCGGTCATGATGGCAAACCTGTCGTCGAACAGGGTGGTTCGTAGTTCAATGGCATGGTTGTTGGGCTTCATTGGGAGGAAAACTATTGCGCGGCTGTCGGCGCCGGTGAATTGAACGTGGCTGTCGTGGTTATTGGACTCGTGTGATGTGGAGGAAGCCATTGTGTATGAAGTTGCAGGTAAGTTTGTTCGTCAAAGTCTGTTTGCAGGTTTTAGGATGCGTAAAGAGTAAATGGAGGTTGAAAAAGGGTATTTATAGGTAGGGAGGAGGTGGGGGTGGGGAATAGGAAATGGTTTTCTTGATTATTATATTGAAATAATCATGAAATGGGAAGGCATTTGGTAAAAGGTGATTTGAATTGGGGATCGTGGGTCGTCTTGATTGTACGTGCCATTAATGTTGGAGGACACGTGTCAAGGCGGGGTTAGGGAAGGGTAATTTGAAAAGGTTCATGGGGAACAGACTATATATGGTGTCAGGCGCGTGTAAGGATGACGTATGGATTATTTGAAATAAGAAATTATTCCAAGTAATATCTCGTTAAATATTAATCCAAAAACAATTTAAATTTAAAATTCCATCTAATTGTAAGATTAATACTTATTACGAAGTTTTGGTCTTCTAAAAACCCATGTTGTATAGTTTTTAGTCACAAAAGCTGCAATTTTGTCTAATCTTTAGAAAGTTTTTCAATTWWGATGGGTTTATGGATGAAAGTGATTTTGTCATGGAACCAGAGGAGTTATGGTTTAGCATGACACATTGGGTGAGGAGCCAGAGAAGCTCTGGTTCAATACACATGTAGCCTTTAAGTGGCCAGAGGCTCGAGATAGTAGAACCAGATGCTCTGGTATGGAAAATGCATAAATATATAATGGAGATTCATGATGAATGAGTAGCTCCCCCACAAATGATGCATGAAGATTAGGTTTGAGTTTTAAAAACTCCCCCTAGAACCAATAAGAATTATGATTGAGATGACTAGAGGCTCTGGTCTATACAACCAGAGGCTCTGGTTGTGAAGGATGATGAAAGAAAGGTATTAAAATGTGGCTAAGTGTTAGAGTGGATATGAAAAAGAGTGGGTCTTTGAGACTAGACGGCTCTGGTTCCAAAGAGTATGAAGCCAGAGGCTCCGGTCTTTAGAACCGGAGGCTCTGGTTGTCATAGATATGCTTTTTAAGAGGAATGATAGGATAAGATTGCAAGCCAAGTCTTATTTTAAAACCAGAGGTCTCTGGTTGCAAAGAACATGGAAACCAGAGGCTCTGGTCTTTAGAGCCAGAGGCTCTGGTTGCAATAAGGATATGCGATGAAGTTCAAAAGGGCGCTGGTTTCACAGGATGAGAATCCAGAGGCTCTGGTCTATAGGACCAGAGGCTCTGGTTGCGGAGGCGATGCAAACATGATGAAAGGATGTTATTAAAGGATGCATGTGAAGTTCAATTTGGACCAGAGGGGCTATGGTCGCAAAGGACTTGGAAACCAGAAGCTCTGATCTTTGGAACCAGAGGCTCTGGTTGCATGAAGGATGTACTACGACTAAGTAATATGTATGAAAGGATGAGGGAGACCATTTTTGGGACCAAGGAGACTGGTCACAAAGGATTGAAATCCAGAGGCTCTGGTCTATAGAACCAGAAGCTATGGTGGAAAAGAAAGTACTTAGTGAAAAATCACAAAGTATTTGCGTTTAGACCAGAGGACTCTGGTTCCAAAGGATGAAGGAAAAGAACGAGATATCATGCATGACTAACGAAATCCAAGTTTGAGACCAAAGTGGCTCTGGTCTCATAAGATTGGAATCTAGAGGCTCTAGTCTATACAACCAGAGGCTCTGGTTGTGAAGGGAAGACTTGGTTGTGAGAAATACCAAGTACGTGCTAATGGACCAGAGGTCTCTGGTTCCAAAGACGGTGAAAAACTTTTAGCCAAAAGTTGAACAAGTGTTTCTAAATGGCCAGAGGCTCTGGTTTAGAGTACTTGATGTATATGGCCAACATACTATATCACTTATAGGCATAACCATGAGATATTGAGAATCTCAGGTTTCAAACTTATGATTACCTCTAAGTTGTGAGATTTAGCATACCCATCTTGCTGACTAGAAATAAAAATCTTTTCTCATCAAGAGCTTTTGTAAAAATGTCAGCAAGTTGAATCTCAGTGGGAACAAAATACATTTCTATATTACCTTTTTCAACATTGTCTTTCAGAAAATGGTACCTTACATCGATGTGCTTGGTCTTGGATTGTTGCACTGGGTTTGCAGAGATTGCTATGGCACTCTTGGAGTCACAAAGGATAGGAATTTTGTCATAATGAAGTCCATAGTCCTTAAGCTGAGTCTTCATCCAGAGAACTTGTGAACAACAACTAGCAGCAGCAACATATTTTGCTTCTGCTGTAGAGATTGAGACACAGTTTTGTTTTCTGGATGTCCAACTTACCAACTTGTCC
This sequence comes from Cynara cardunculus var. scolymus, assembly GCF_001531365.2. Lineage (NCBI taxonomy): Eukaryota > Viridiplantae > Streptophyta > Magnoliopsida > Asterales > Asteraceae > Cynara > Cynara cardunculus. The sequence goes on along the minus strand of NC_037544.1, from coordinate 27,541,945 downwards.
CCCAAGAGTTGGCAGCTTCCAGACGTGCTCTTTAAATCAAGCTTGCAACCTTTATGATCTGCATCTGTGTAGGCTATTGGATCAAAGCTAGAGTTCTTTGGATACCAGAGACCCAATGAAGGAGTTCCCTTGAGGTATCTAATGATCCTCTTGACTGCAGAGAGATGAGATTCTTTAGGATTTGACTGATATCTTACGCAAAGACATGTAGCAAACATAATGTATGGTCTACTAGTAGTGAGGTACAGGAGTGATCCAATCATGCCTCTATAGGTTGTTACATCCACAGGTTTGCGTAATGGATCAACAAATAACTTAGCTCTTGTAGCCATAGGTGTTCTCATCGATGATGAATTTGAGAGAGAGTATTTCTTCAGAAGGTTAGTCACATATTTGTATTGATTATTGAAAGATCCTTCTGAAGTTTGTTTTATTTGAAGACCAAGKAAGAAACTTAGTTCTCCCATCATACTCATCTCAAATTTGCTTTTCATCAACTCTGAGAATTTTTTGCAATGTTTTGCATTTGTAGAACCAAATATGATGTCGTCCAAATATATTTGAACAAGTAATATGTCACCTTTGTGCTATTTCAGAAAGAGAGTTGTATCGATTGTACCTTTTTTGAAACCATTGTCGATGAGAAAGGTGGATAGTGTTTCATACCAGGCCCTGGGTGCTTGCTTCAGCCCATAGAGAGCTTTGTCTAGAATGTAGACATAATCTGGATGTTTTGGATCTTCAAACCCATAAGGCTGCTGCACGTATACTTCTTTTTGAAGTTTGCCGTTTAGGAAGGCAGACTTGACATCCATCTGATAAACTTTGAAGCCTTTATGAGCTGCATAGGCTAGGAATATCCGGATGGCCTCAAGTCTTGCGACGGGAGCAAATGTCTCATCATAGTCAATTCCTTCTTCCGGGCAGTAGCCCTTGGCAACAAGCCTGGCTTTGTTCCTTATGACTATGCCATCTTCATCCTTTTTGTTTCGGAAGACCCATTTTGTTCCTATGGCTGTCTTCCCTTTGAGTAGAGGCATAAGGGACCATACTTTATTTCTTTCAAACTGGAGTAACTCTTCTTGAATCGCGTCTATCCAATTTGGGTCTTGTAGGGCTTCTGAAATTTTCTTTGGTTCTATCATGCTCAGAAAGTTGGCAAAGAGACATTCATTAGTAGTGGCAGATCTCGTTTTGACACCGGACGTTGGATCACCAATAATTTGGTGGTGTGGGTGATCTTTTGTCCATTTGGTGCTAGATTGGGTTCTGGAACAACAGAATGTAGTTCTTCATTGACTGATGGGACTGCTAGCTCCCCCTCGAAGAGATCATCTCCAAAGTTAGACTCTGGTTCTTGATCTTGATCTGAAGACATGGATGAAGTGACATGAGTTTTAGTAAGAGGTGTACCATTAGCATTGGAGACTGCATGTTCTTCATCGGTTCTGGAAGTGGATTTTGCAGCTGGTGCATGTCCAGATATTACTTCTTCTTCGAAGATGTCTTCAAATAATTGAGCTAACTCTGATTCATTAGGTTTGCCAAGTGATGAATCAGATGATCTTCTTTGAAGTCCAAGTTCTAAACTGTTATGTCCAGAAGTCTTAGGTGTGGAATCATCAAAGGACACATTGATGCTTTCGATGACAATTCTTGTCCTTTTGATGTAGATTTTGTAGGCCTTGGTAGTTTGAGAATAGCCCATAAATATCCCTTCATCAGCTTTCTTGTCGAACTTGCCAAGATATTCTCTATCATTGAGTGCAAAGAATTAGCACCCAAAGACATGAAAATATTTGACATTTGGTCTTCTTTGGTTGATGAGCTCATAGGGTGTCTTTTGGTGCCTCTTGTTGATGATAGATCAGTTCTGTGTGAAGAAGGCAGTGGAGATGGCTTCAGCCCAAAATGTGATAGGTAACTCTGATGAAGCAAGCATAGTCCTTGCTGCTTCCACGAGGGTTCTGTTCCTTCTCTCCACCACTCCATTCTGTTGTAGAGTCCTGGCTGCTGAGAAGTTTTGTGTAATGCCTTCACTAATGAGGTATTCATCAATTCTGGCATTCTTGAATTCAGTTCCATTGTCGCTTCTAACCTTTATTAGTTTTCGTTGTAGAAGGACTTGGAGCCTTTTCATCACTCCAATGAGTTGGTCAGGAACATCGGATTTCTTCTTTACAAATTCAACCCAGGTGTATCTGGAGTATTCATCAACCAGTACCAACATGTACTTCTTTCCAGAGAGACTTTGAGTTGATATTGGCCCACAGAGATCTATATGTACCATGTCCAAGGGCTTGGTGCAGGAGGTTTCTGACTTGGTTTTATGTGAGGCCCGTCTTTGCTTTCCCATCTCACAGGCCGAGCATAGATGATCTTTTTCAAATTTAAGATCAGGAATTCCCTTGACCAGCTTCTGTGTGGCTAGTTTTCGTAGTGCATCAAAGTTGAGATGAGAGAACGATTGATGCCATAGCCAGTTTTAATCGCACTTATGAGACACAAGACAGAGGGTGTCTTGATCCGTAGAGGATTCAAAATCCAGAAGATAGAGATTTCCTTCTCTTTTTTCCTTAATGATTGTTTTACCGAGCGTTGTTTCGATGATGCATAAACCTTTTCCAAACCTGACTTCAAGACCCTTGTCGTATAACTGGCTTATGCTTAGTAGGTTGTGCTTTAAACCTTCAACATAAGCCACTTTGCTGATGGATATGTTTCCTTTGATGAGAGTGCCATATTCCTTGATTATACCCTTGCTGTTGTCCCAAATGTCACAGAACCTCCAGATTTTTTCGATGAAAGAGGTCAGCTGTCTTTTGTCACCAGTCATGTGCCTGAAGCAACCAGAATCCATGTACCAGGGTTGCACATGCTGGTCCTGCAAGACAAATTAAGGGGTTTTAGGTACCCATTTCTTAATGGGTCCACGTTTGTTAGTAGGAGGTACCACTCTCTTTTCATCACCCTTAGCCTTTGAAGGCTTGGGTTTATTAGTATTTCCCTTGCCCTTGGACTTGGACTTTTTCACGTTCTCATTGGTTTTAACTTTGTAGCGATAAACGTGGTGGGTGAATATGCAGTGATGTGTCAACATGTGATTACTCAAGTTTTGTAAAAGAGCTAAACATTGACAATTATTGTACTTTGGCCATGAATGTCTAGCACTATTTTTATTTGCTGAAAATAAAGAAGTAAATGCGGGGGTTGTAAATCCTGTCCTAGCATCAATTGTTTTTACAAACTTCCTATCTAGTTCAGATTTTTTTATGTGAAGGGGTCTTTATCTTTACTTCTTTTCTCCTGAGGAAGGACTGTTTTTCTTCAGCTGAATGAGAGGAAAAGTGGTGGTTAGATTTCTCAGAGGCAGGCCACTTCTGTTTTTTCTCACGAGTAAACTTAATGAAGTTAAAGGATGTACTAGGGCCTTGTGAGTAATCTTCGATAGAGTTGCTATTTCTCATCTTTCCCTTTCCTTTGTCCGAAGATTTAATCGATGGTTGAACATCAGTTTTCATTGAGGATTTGAAGTTTTTAGGCTCTTTATACATAATGATTATTGGGGATTTACATATTGTTTCCTCTTTAGATTCGGAATCGAGAAAGTCTCTCGCGGATTTCTCGAAATCAAAATTAGCATGGATGTTTGTGGGAGGTGTGGGTTTAGAGGTTGATGCTTCAGAGTGATCTGTTTGAGGTTCCATTGATTCTGACTTAGCTGAACTTTCGGTTTTACCCGGATGGTTCATCGACTCATCAGCTGATGGTTCCTCATTAGGATTCTTCTTTTCATCAACAGTACTTGCTGATGAAGTGGAATTGACACCCAGAGACTCTGGTTTGACCATAGGTTTTCCATTGGTCTCTAATTTGGAGGTGTCATTATTTTCATCAGAATTCTTACATGTACTGCTCTCGTACACCATATTTTCAAAATCCTGTCTTAAAACGACAGTTTTTCCATCGACTTTAACTCTTTTAAAATTTGCTTTTGGTTTTGGGAAAAAGTCGGGTTTTTGAATGCATCCAAGTTTGAAAGTGGATTCAAGGGTGGATTTCTTTGGTTCGATGAAGGAATCCAATTCATTGAATCCAATCCCTTGAGTGTCCGTTTGACCGTTTAACTTTTCATAAACATCTTAGGCATCTTTGTATTTCTTCATCAGAAGTTCATTGGTTTGAAGCTTTTGGTGAAAAATCTCTCTTTCCTTTTGAAAGAAATCTTTAACAGCAAATGAGTTTAGTCTCCCTGCCTCGGATTCTTTTAAGGCCTTAGTTTTCTTTTCTATGTCTTTGGTTACTCGCTTGTTTATTTCAAGAAGTTTTTCTTCCTCTGATTTTTTAAGAGTGGCGATGCAAGTCTTTTCTTTCATCAGATTAGCTTTTTCTTCGGTTAGAAGATCAGTTTCTCTTTTGTAGAAACTAACTTCTTTTTTTCGCTTTAACTCTTTCAGATTTTTCAAAGCATAATTTTTTTTTTAATTTTAAAAAGTCCTCTGAAAGCTTTATTACCGTTATCTCTAGCTTAGATGGAGCCGAGTTGGTGTTGTTTGATGTAGACTCACATACTTGATCATCAGTGTCAGAGGAAGATTTTGCATTGGACGTGGCCATTAAACATATGACTGCTTTGTCTTCTTCATCGGATGAAGAATCAGATACCCAGTTTTCTTTCTCAGCCATTAGGCTTCGCTCTCTAGGATTGTACTAGTATTTATTCTTGTAGTAGTAAGTATTCTTTACCAGTCGTCCTCTGCATTCTTTGGAAAAATGACCGATTTTTCCGCACCTGAAGCAGCGGAGGTCATTTTTCCTTCCATCTTTGTCCTCTTTCTTCTCTTCTCTTCTATCTTCTCTTCTTTCTTCTCTCTATCTTCTCTTCCCTCTAAGGGAATTTAGATGGCTTCCTTTCATAGGATGGCTGGTACCTCTCCCTCTTGAACTCTCTTCGTTCATAGGGTTTCTTGATGAATTTGTTTTTGGAACTGCTTTGTAATCAAGGCCAGAGATTTGGCAAAGGCTTTGATATCGTCATCTGATTCAGATGTTTCATCTTCAGACTCTGATTCCACCACCAGTGCTTTCTTTCCTTTCTTCTTGTGGTCTCTGGTGGAGGTCCTTGAAACTTCCTTTTCTTCAGCTGCTAGAGCCAGGGGTCCACCGATGGACACCTTTTTCTTCAAGATGTCGTTCTCATGTGCAGCAAGCATTCCATATACGTCATGGAGTGACCAGCCGTCTAAGTCCTGATTTGCTTGAAGGGACATCGACAGCTGTGTCCATTCATCGCCGAGACTTTTAAGGAATAAAACATTGTTTTCTTCCTTTGTTCTGGAGAAATCATTTCGACGACATTGATTAATCAATGTGTTGAAACGATCATATGTCTTCTGAATCAGTTCATCAAGAAGAGCCTTGAAGTTGGTATATTCGTTGAGACACTGAGCTCTATGATTTTTCTTTGTTTTTGCCCCTCCTTCCAATTGGCTAGCCAGCTCATCCCATAGTTCCTTGGCTGTGGAACATGCATCAAGGGATTGGAAGATTTCATTGGGTATGGCCATAATTATCAGTCTTTTGGCCTTTTTATGGGTCTCAACCCGCTCTATGTCGTCTTCATCCCAATTTTTCTCATCCTTGGGCATGTAGTAGGCAGTAATTTCTGCTGTTGTATTTGTTCCTGGAACTCTTGGAACAAGAGTTTGTGGAACATAAGGACCCTCCATGACAGATCGCAAAAGATTTATGTCCATCCCTTCCAGAAAATTCACCATTCGTATCCTCCATTGTGGGTACCCTTCTCTTTGAAGAGTTGGAGGTTTGGTGAGGAAACCAACACTATATGCGGAGTTCCAGTTGGCCATTGGAGATTTTTAGAAGAGAGAAAATTTACGTTTTTGGTGAAGATATTTTGTGAAAGATGTGAATTGAAAGATTTTTTATGATCGTTTGATTGGAAAAACAATCATTTGGCTTTGATACCAATTGTTGATCCCAGATCTCTCAATGACACTAATAATCAAGTTAAGGATAACCAAATTATAATGTTTTAATGAACAAAATGATGAACACTCAAGAACTATGTCTGAACATTCAAAAAACAATCTTGAGTGCCAATAATTTCACTTTATTCAATATGAAAACGTAAAAGCAATGTTGATTACAATAGGCCTAATCACCTATTTATACTAAAAGGCTAATTAGAAGATAACTATCTAGCGAGACTATTTAGCTAATCTTCTACTAACAGATAAAGTTTATCTAAACTATGGATAAGCTATAAATCGAGATAAACTTGAAATCCAGCTGTCGATTTGTTATCTCCAGCTGTCTTTCATGGGATGATGATTCAACCTTATCTTCATATTTTCATTCTATGCCTCTGGTTGAATTACTGAAGAAAACTCCAAGTGTTGTTGACTAGATGGGTGATGAAAATGCTCTTTCCATCGCATCTCTGGTTGTTCATCGACCCTCTGGTTGTTCTTCAGACTTGGTCAATTCTGCCTTATGGTCTTCATCGGTCTTCTGGTTCTTCATCACTTATTGTTTTTCATTACTTTTACATTTATTAATTATGGGGTATTACGAAATCCAAACAAGATTCAGCAAAACACTATTTGTGTGGAAAAGGCTATGAAGAATCGAATGATGAAAGGTTTTGAAGGATGCATCTGAGAATGGAATTTGAATGGACATCATCTTAACACTTTTAAATATTTATGCATAAAAACAAGGTCATATCTAAAATGTGTTCCAAAATAATATGAATATATTGAAATTACTATTTACAAATTTCATATCCCTTTCCTTCGGTTTCTAAAACCCAGTAAAACCAAACGTATTCAAAAGTACACTAAAAAGGAAAGTTGCACAGAGCTATAGAAAGGAAGAACATATAAATATTAAACATGGTATGTACTCATAGTAACTCCTCCGCTAATACCTTAATAGCCATTTGATTATTACAAAAGGGTTTGAAAGAAATGAAGCCTGGTCCGATGCAATCACCCTTCTTTTCAATATCATAAGAAAGAGAGTGAGTGCATTGAACCAAACAATATCCCTCACAAACCACTACTTGTTTGCTTCTCTGAACAGATCATTGACTTCGTCTTCTTCTTCCCCTAAACCATAATATTGGTTCATGTATGTTTAATCTGCAAATAGAGAAAAATATGTGTGTGGGGGTATGTATAGATATGAAGAAAAAGATAGAGAATCGCGTGTAGGGTGAGATGTATTGGAAACCGTAAAGGCACATATAGTATAGGTTATAAAAATAGACTTTTAAAAGTGACGGTTGAAATGACTTCCTAAAGTTTGAAATAAGTTTTTACCCTTTTCAAATCTGGTTATTGAAGAAATAACCTTTTCTTTTTTACCTGTTTTCCGTATTAATTTGTATTTACTTTAAGAATAGAAAGAAAATACTGAATTAAAGGTAACCTTTGAATATTAAAATTTGGTCTTTGTAATCTGAAATACTTTGCACTTTTGATTATGTTTAATTACACGTCTGAGTGAAGGTTGTGACTTCATTATTTTAATAATCAATGTAGGAACTTTGTCTGTGCAAGATGGTTTTTGGAATAGGAAACGTTTTTGCCTTTATGTGCTTAAGAGTTACAACTCTGTTAATGACAGAGTTGTAACTCTGTTGATTATAGAATTGTAACTCTGATGTACTTAGAGTAGGAGAATCTGACAACCTCATGCTGGCTTCTAGTCCAGAAATATGCGAATATTACGTTAATGATATCAAACTACGAATAAAATTGACCTCTGGGTAAACAAGTCTGGAATAAACTGTAGATAGCACTTGACTTACTTTCGTGCCATTCACATGTGTAAAACCAGAATCTCTCCATTATTATGCCATCCAGACTTGGGAGAAGATGGCTGAACTTATCTTCTCCCAAATTAGAAAGAAATCCATGATATGTTCTTCATTAAGAGCTCCGCCTCTTGATGTATTCCAGATTTCGCCTCCAACTTAGACGAAAAGGACTAAGATATTTATCTTCGATACCAATGACAGGTCTTGCGAAAAATTCTGGACCATGTGCGCATTCCATGGTGGTAGGAAGCTCAGAGGCTCTGCATGTACTATGCAGACCTTCTATGTGCAGCGAAGCTCTGCATGAAGCACTTAATCTTTTTGCCGCTCAAGCATTCATCTTCTTTGGAATACAGCACAGGCTCTGGCTATAAAACACTTAACTCTTGAGTCAGAGCTCTGTCTCTGGCTGTATTCAAAACTTTCCCTTCAGACTTACAAAAAGATGCCTAACATATTGACATCCCATGCTACTTAGAGGTCTTGCACGAAAGTCTGAACTATGGGTGCATTCCATAAGAGTAGAAGGCTCAGAGTCTCGGCATGTACTACGCAGAGGCTCTGTGTCTAGAGTGAATTTCTATATCAAACACAATCTTTTTCCCACTGAAGCATTGATCTTCCTGGGAATACAACAGAGACTCCGTTAATGAGACACTTAAGTCTTGAGTAAGAGCTTCGTCGCTTATTGTATTTCAGATTTAGTATCCACACTTACAATAAGAGGACTAAGATATTCACCTCCCAGGACAATTAGAGGTCTTGCGGGAAAGTCTGGACTATGTACGGATTCCATGGGAGTAGGACAATCAGACTCTCTGCATGCACTATGCAAACACATTGTATCTGGAATGAAGCTCTGCATCAAACAGCTAAGCTTTTTGGCATTCAACCATTGATCTTCCTTCAACTGCAGCATGAATCTATATATGAGATGCTTAACTCTTTTGTAAGAGCTCTGTCTCTTGCTGTATTCCAGAGTTTATCACCAGACTTAGAAAAAGAGAAATAACATATTGACTTCGCAGGCTAATTAGAGGTATTGTGGGAAATACTGAACCATGTGCGCATTCCATGGGAGTAAAAGACTCAGAGGCATAAATGTACTATGTAAGGCTCTGTGTGTGGAGTGATGCTCTGCATGAAACACTTAAATTTTTTATGCCCTGCTCATTAACTCTGACAGGGAAGTATGAAAGTTAACTCTGAAATACAAATCTAGAAAAAAAATTCTGATAGGAAGTTTGTTAACTTTTGTTGCACTTACGGTTGTACTTTACGGTTTAATAACCGCCTCATCTATGTAAGCATTTGTTTCTTATAAATTTATTATCGTCACAGACATCTTCCGTTTCTTAGTACAATAACAATCGAATGCTTAAAAGGATGGTGGTTTTACAAAAAGAGTCTATTCGCCCAAGGACTCGACACTACAAAGAGAGGCATCAGTTGCCCCTCCACACATGACTGAACCACCAAGTCATGCTTCAGAGGCATGCGAGAGAGTCACAGAGGCTACGGGTCTAGAACGCCCAAAGTCTCTACTCGATCCCTCTACCCAATTAGGCTCTGAACCTATTAGGCACGAAATCGACAGAACACCAGTAGGCTCTCCAATTGGGGATGTCCGAGGATCTGGTGGAAGTCCCCGAGATGACACCGTAAAATCAGTCACTGAGGGCGCCTTACACTCCAAGGCTACTAGGTCACCATGTGTTGGTGATCTAGGTTCCCCGAGTACCTATGTGACGAAGGAGGAGTTACAAACCTTCGCCACAGGGGTATTCAAGAGGATGGATGAGTTGAAAAGCTTGTTCTCCTCCGCACCGGCGACAGAGGCTCTTATACCTCTAACAGAGGCTCTGAAGGAGTTGACTTCCACAACTTCTGAACTCAAGGCGACTTTATCAGCCTTTCAGAGCTCTGTCCTCAAAAAAGATGATCTTTCAGAAGCATTCAGCGCACTGTCTCTCAACCCCTCTTCAATCCACACGCTCAAAAYAGAATTAACAGAGGTTGCCGCCCAATACGCTGCAGACATAGTTTCCGCCGGCTACACGGACTACTCTGCCTTCAAGGATGAGATCAAAGAGATGTTCTCCTCTGTGGTCACTTATGGCATTGATTCTTCATCCTCCAAGGCTAACATTAACCATCTAGCCACTCACAGAGTGCTAGACGCAATGGTTGAAGCCCTTGGAGAGACCGTGCGAAAATACAACGACCATCTTCTCTAGGAAGCCCGAGCAACCAACGAATCAATAAGAGACTGCACAAAGAAACTCGTTGCAGAGGGTAACAACTTCAGAAATGAGATCTATCGCTGCGTCTCTAAAATGAAATGGGCCACAGAGATGGACATCAACAATGCCTCTGTGAATGCTGAGATGGTCATTGAAAAGATGGAGAAGCCGGCTTCCAAAGTTCTAAGGCGTTTGAAGAAGGCTCCCCTCACTACATGCAAGACAGAAGCCACTCGAATCCATGATGATCAGGGAGGCAATGACCCTGATCGTCATGATGGGGTGAAAAAGACAGAACCAAAGAAGACAACCTCTGCCAAACCACTAAAAATAGTGGACTCTGCTGCTGCCCTATTCTCAAAAGACAAATCTCCAGAGCCTAAGGGGAAAGGCAAGGGTAAAGCAGTAGAGGAGTCACCACAGAAGGGGTCAAGCTCTGACACGCTAGAGGAGGTCAATGAAGAAGAATATGATGACCCTGATCTTGTTCGAGCACTAAGGGCTTCTTTGGCAGAGGCACAAGCGAAAAAGGGCAGAGCCCCCATCCCCAGAGTCGGAGAAGGCTCTTCTTCCAAACTTGCAAAAATACCGGAAGAAATGTCCACAGGTACGTTTGACACTCTGATAGGAACTGTCAAGCCAATCCTACCAGATGGGTCTACCCAGAGGCCTATACTCGAAGAAGAATCCAGAACGCCAGAGTCTGCCATGGTGGGGAGGGTATCTGAGATCATTGAATCCATGAACAAGATTCCTACACAAAGGGTGCGCACAGAGCCCGTAACCACTGTTGAAGAGATTATGCGGTGGCGTTACTCATCGATGGACACAGAGCCCCCTTATGACCCAGAGCTAACAGAAATACCCTCTGCCATTGCAAAGTTCCACTTCTCGAAACTCACCAGGCCACCACAGCATGTCTTCTCAGAGCATGTGATCACTTCTCTCGAAACCATTTCTCCGTGCACTATGCTAAAGAAGACTGTGCTATACACTTAATACATGGTGAAGAGGGATGATGGTAACCTTTACTCTTTCGTAGATGCTGACCTCCACAATCTCTGCGTATTTGACCTAATATTGTTACACAAGATCTTGAACAAATACATGGAGAGGAGGTCAACATATTCGATTTCTCTCAGAAGGCTGATTGAGGTAATGCGCGCTCAAGTCAAATTCTACAGCCAGAAAGATTTCGACATCGCTATGAGGTTGGCCCAGCCAGATCTAAAAATTTCTCCTCCAAATAACAGACCTAGTTGGCTGCTTAGGTTTCATCCCAACACCATTGTCCACAATCACATCTTTGGGTTTGTTTTCTTATACAAGGATGGGATTCTAAGATTTTTCGATCCAAAAGAGACGCACAAGTATTCCACAGAGTCTCTCGAGTGGGTGTTCAACTTGGTGGTGACAGAGGTGCAGAAAGGGAGAATAAGGGCGGATGAAGTGACCAACCTTCTGGAAACAATCAAGATACAAGTCTCCTTCAGAGAATGGATTTTCAAGGTCTACAATATGCCGTAGACGATTTTCCAAACTCTGATGTGGAGTAATCTCTTGTAACAGTGTAGGCCTGCACTATCTTTTAATTCTTTCAGTATTGTAATTCCTTTTCAGAGGATGAGATTAATCTCCTCTTGTATTTTTTCATAAGTCAATTCTTGCACCAAACTTCCCAAAATTACTTTTTCATACTTAGGGGAAGATTGTTAGCTCAATTTTTCCTATTTTGTAAAAGTATAGAAAAAGTATACTGCAAGTCTTGACAGAGGGATAACTACACAGAAGACCACAGAGGACTAACGACAGAAGTCGTTTGATCGGTCAAGAGTGGCAGAACCTCTGGTATATCTCACAGAGGTTCTGGAAAATAGTCCTCTGTAATATAGAACATGCAAGTCAATACAGGAGAGCCTCTGAGATGTCTCATAGAGGGTCTGCGGATTTCATCTTCTGTGAAGTTTCTGTTCCATCAGTTTACGAAGGTTGTTAGCCGCATGTGCTTCTCACATGACTAGGGAATAATCGATTTTATTTGGATGGCTCAGATGAAGACACGCGTCAAGATCTGGTCTCTAAGGTCGTTAGGAACTAGTATAAATAGCGGATAGGATCTTTGTAATTGGTGGTCCTTCCTGTATTGTAATCGTTTAATTTTTCAATTGAATCAATTGAAAAACCTTTGAAGCAATTCTTCTGTGTTCATCTTCTTCATCAATACTGTGTGTTTTTAATACTCTGTTTTGCTCTCATTATTACTTCCGMTGCACTTCATTGTTCAAGAGCTTTTCTAGAGTATTAGATCAATATCAAAGCTGAATTTAAGATCCAACATAAACTAATGATTCCAATACAATTTCTATTCTAACACATGTTTTACATTACGTAAATTTTTATATTTCAAATAGCCAGTCTTCATGTAAATAGACACTGTTGGTTACGTTCTAACGCCATTCCATCAATGCCTTCATCGACAATAGAGCAAACTTCTTCCATGGTGAGGTTATCAGCAGAGCAACATAGATTACGATAGAAGACTGTAAATGTATCTAATATACCAATAATTGACATTGCATCAGATGAAGAATTGGATGATCCAGTAACAGCTATAAACATAATTGCAGGAATATCTGAAGGTAACCTTTGATTAATCAATTATTTAACAGTTACATATAGTTATTGGTTTCGAATTTATTAAACAGAGTATGGAGAGATGAAGCTCTTAGAGGGAAAAAATGTGGGATGAAAACAAGTTATTCCCTTTGTTGTCTTTACGGCAAAGTTCAACTTTCGAAAGAGAAAGCGATGGGTACTGCTTACGTAAATCTTTTCGGTTGTGAGGACTCGGAAATCAAATACTTCATGAAGAACATTCGTCGTTATAATTCAATATTCTCATTTACGTCAATGGGTGGGAGAATTGATTCTTTCATTAATAGTGGAGATGCACCATACATATACAGGCTTAACAGTCAAAATTACCATAGGATGGGCAGTCTTCTACCACCAGATGGATCCAAACCAAAATTCTCTCAATTGTACATATATGATATGGAGAATGAAGTTTCAAATAGACACAGTTCATTCTGGTATACATTCATCCTTATTCATATACTTCTTAATAAATTTATTTGAATTCCATAGTATGGTTATAATAACGGTCACTCTGATTTATATTTTTTATTATTTAATTAGTGAACAAAAAGAAGCCTTTACATCAAATTTTGATTCCCTTGATATTGAGATTATTCAATATTTAAATAACATACTAGATGCAAAAAATGTTTTGGTGAAGTCTTATAGAATGGCAAGAGATTGTTTTGAATGCTACCCTGATGTCAAGCTAAACTTACGGCTTATTGGAAGAAGAGAAAAGGATGGAAGAACATATAACCTTCCAACTGCTTCAGAGGTTGCAGCTTTAATTGTTGGAGATGACGGTGGTACAATTGAGAAAAGAGATATCATTGTAAAACATCAAACAGGCTATTTACAACAAATAAGTGAATTACATTCTGCGTACCTTCCTCTTCAATATCCGTTGTTGTTTTGATACGAAGAAGATGGCTACAGAGTTGACATTCCCCATAGAGAGGTAACATCTTCAAGCAAAAGTAAAAGAGCAACTGTAACAATGAGGGAGCTCTTCGCCTTCAAACTTCAAGATAGGGGAAATATGTTTTCATTACTTCCCAATGCAAGGAGGCTTCTACAACAATTTATTGTTGATGGTTACACAGTGATTGAAAGTGAGAGATTGCATTACATATATAAGCAGCAGAAAGCCCTAAGGTGTGAGACATATGATAATTTATGCAATGTACAAGAGCAAGGAGAGTCGGATGCTTTATACATTAGACAACGTGTTATACTACCTTCTTCTTTCACCGGTGGTTCTCGGTACATGATGCAAAATTATTTGGATGCAATGTCCCTTTGTAAATGGTATGGATATCCATACTTATTCCAAACCATGACATGTAATCCTAAATGGCCAGAAATTAGAAGATTTGTTAAAGACACCAGGCTAAATCCAGAAGACAAGCCTGACATTCTTTGTCGTTTATTTATGATCAAGCTTGATGCACTTATTAAAGAATTGAAAGACAATGAGTTATTCGGCAAACGTCAAGCAAGTATGTTTATTCTATGATAATAGTATCAACATATTTCTTCATACTTCAGTTATATCTTTATTAATTTAAATTGTCACATTTTTGTAGTTGTTTATACAATTGAATTTCAAAAGCATGGATTGCCTTACAATCATATCTGTCTGTTTATGCACCGTGATTTCAAACTACCTACTGTTGAACAAATTTATCCTATCATCTCAGCTGAGATCCTAGACAAAAACAGAGATCTAGATTTGTACTCAGTTATAAAAGAGTTCATGACCTATGGACCTTGTGGCAAAGAGAACATTAATTATCCATGCATGATTGATAGAAAGTGTTCAAAAAAGTACCTGAAGAAATTTTCTGAACACACTTCAATTGATGTTAATGGTTATCCTGTATACCGCAGACGAGATGACGGACGTTTTATTAAGAAATCAGGTGTTAAACTAGACAACAGAAATGTCGTTCCATATAGCAAACATCTGTTGAAAATATATCAATCACACATTAATGTTGAGTGGTGCAATCAGGCTTCTTCAATCAAATATTTGTTCAAATATATCAACAAAGGTCCAGATAGAGCCAATGTTGCTATTGTAGAAAACAGTAATGATAAGGTCACTATTAATGTTGTTGATGCAATAAAGCAATATTATTATTGTAGATACCTTTCTGCATGTGAAGCTTCATGGCGTATTTTTGGGTACGATGTTCATTACAAGACTTCTTCTGTTTTAAGACTTCCTTTTCATCTTCCAGGACAACAACAAGTGGTGTTTGGTGTTGAAGATGATATTGAAAATGTCCTAAACAGACCATCTGTGGCGTCCTCAATATTCTTAGCTTGGACGAATTGTAATCAAATTTATCAAGAAGCACGAGAACCCACTTACGTTGAATTCCCTACAAAGTTTGTGTGGAAATTGGAGGAGCGACATTGGGATCGAAGGAAAAAATGCTTCTCAATTGGACGGATTCATTCAGTTTCTCCTACTGTAGGAGAAGCATATTATTTAAGAATTCTTCTGAATAAAGTCAAAGGTCCTAAATCATTCGAAGACATTCGTACAGTAAATGGAAAAACATTTCTTACTTTTAGAAATGCATGTTACGCTTTTGGGCTTTTAGATGATGACAAGGAATATATTGATGCCATTGAAGAGGCAAATTTAACCGCACCTGGTTTTTATCTACCCTTCTTATTTGCAACCATGCTGATTTCAAACAGTCTATCTAGACCTAAAATTTTGGGAAAAAAACATGACAATACTTAGCAGATGGCATTATGTACAATCAACGAATTGCTTTACAGTCTCCAGGTATGTTAATTCTATATGTTAAGCATAGATTTATACAACTATTATCTAAATAGTAAAGAATTTATTGTTTTTGTCTTTGTCAACCTCTATGTTCTTCCTTAAATTGTATTTATATTATATTTTTACAAATTTATCTCTCAATGAAGAACAAGTGAAGAATCTAACTTTGTTTGAAATTGAAAATATTTTGCTCCATAACAATTCCACACTGAGAAACTTCACTACTCTGCCTTATCCTGATAATGATTGTCTTGAATCTTCAAACAACCGTTTGATTGCAGAAGAGCTGGATTATAACCATCAAAATTTAGGTGATGAGTTTCAAACACTTATAACTGCTCTAACAAATGAGCAAAGAGGTGTGTATAACAAAATCATGACCATTGTTGAAAAGAACAAAGGTGGTGTGTTTTTTGTTTATGGGCATGGCAGAATAGGTAAAACATTCTTATAGAAGACATTGGCTACATCAATAAGATCTAAAAGAGAAATTGTTTTAAACTTTGCTTCCAGTGGTATTGCTTCTTTACTTCTTACCGGTGACAGAACGGCACACTCTCGCTTTCAAATCCCTCTCATTATCAATGAATATTCTCTTTGCCACATAAAGCCAGACAGTGATGTGAGCTTAATAAAAAATACTACTTTGATGATATGGGATGAGGCACCAATGGTTCATAAGCATGCATTTGAAGCATTGGATAGAAGTATGAATGATATTTTCAATACTCGACGCAGTGGTGACTCGCAAATGCTTTTTGGAGGGAAGGTAATTGTTTTTGGAGGAGATTTCAAACAAATTATGCCGGTTATTCCCAACGCAGGTAGACAAGACATTGTAAATGCATCATTAAGCTCATCTTACATTTGGAAAAAATGCAAAGTCCTAAGGTTAACTAAGAACATGAGGCTAACTGCAAACAGTGAGAGTTCATAAATTGAAGAAACAAGGGATTTGGCAAAATGGATTTTGGACTTAGGAGAAAGAAAAGTTGGAAGTGATAATGATGGTGAGGCAGTTATTGAGATACCTCATGATCTTCTCATTACTGATTCCGTCAATCCTATATCTGCATAAATAGAATTTGTCTATCCCTCAATTCTTGAAAACATCAACAACTCAACTTATTTTCAAGAACGAGCAATACTTGCACCAAAAAATGAAGTCGTTCAAGAAATAAATGATTGTATGCTATCATTATTCCCAGGAGATGAAAAAAGAGTACTTAAGTTCAGATACGCTATGTGAATCAGAGCACTTTCATGATCAGTTTGATAAAACTTTGTACTCTCCTGATGTCTTAAATGGTCTTAAATTATCAGGGATACCAAACCGTAAGATTTTACTAAAAATTGGTGTTCCTATCATGTTACTCAGGAATATTTATCAGAAATATGGATTATGTAATGGAACTAGATTGTTGGTGTTAACATTAGGAAATCAAGTGATAAAAGCACAGGTTATATCTGGAAACAGTAATGGAAGCTGGACATTCATTCCAAGAATGTCTTTGACACCAACAGACAAAAGAATTCCATTCAAATTTCAAAGGAGACAATTTCCAATTGTTGTATATTTTTCCATGACCATAAATAAGAGCCAAGGACAATCATTATCAAAAGTTGGTTTATTTCTAAGACAACCGATCTTCACCCATGGTCATTTATATGTTGCTTTATCTAGAGTTAAAAGCAAGCAAAGTTTGAAAGTACTAATTATGGATGATGATGGTATTATTGATAGTAGAACAACAAATGTTGTATATAAAGAAGTGTTTAGTAATTTATGATACATGGTTCTTATTCTATTAATATTTTAAGTACTTACCTTTACCTAATTTCCTATACATTTTTTATAAATTTGTTATACAAGCTTTTAATATTAACCCATATTATTATAGATTATTTATAAAATACATACTGCTTTCTTTTAATTATTGCAAAATAGCCACTGTAATGCACGAGAGCGAAGGACACTAAACAGCTCTGCATGAACTATGCAGAAGCTCTGTCTCTGGACTGAACCTCTGCATCAGGCATTTAACCATTTTTGCAATTAAGCGTTCATCTTAATTGGAATACAGCACAGGCTCCTTATATGAGACACTTAACTCTTGAGTAAACACTCTGTCCCTTGATGTCTCCTGCATGAGAACTATTGGTCCATCTCGGTTAAAAAAAATAAGTCCTAAAAACTACAATAACATACTTCAAACTTATACTTTCAGAAGATGGGCTCTAAAAATCTACAACCAAGTGTAAGTAAGACAAACTCTTATAGGAATGAAAAGGCGAGTCTCATCGAAGCTCGGGATGTACTATGTAGAGGCTCTCTGTATGATGTGCAACTCTACATGAAGCACTTAAGCTCTGCATGTGCGCTCAAGCCTTGCTCTTCTTTGGAATACAACACCGAATCTTTAAATAAGATAGCCTCTTACTTATACTTTTACAAAATGGGATCTAACAATCTACACCTAAGTGTGAATAAGACAAGCTCTTAGTGGAATGAAAAAACATGTGTAATTGAAGGCAAAGGTGAAAGACAACCTCTGTATTACATTAAGTATGAAAGGTTAAGTAATCTATGATACATGATTGTTATTGTATTAATAATTTAATTACTTACCTTTGCCAAATTTCATCTAGATTTTGTTACAAATTTTGTTTTACAAGCTGTTAATATTTACTAATGTTATTATAAATTCTTTACAAAATCGATATTGCTTTCATTTCATTCTTGCAAAATACCCCGTGTAATACACGTGTTCGAACCTAGTATATCTATACTACATATATAAGCATTTAAGACAAAGTCTTAAATACAACTCTTTAAACACAAGTTACAACCATTTTATGCATGATTTTCAAAAAACTCTTAATTACAAATTATTTTGCAYAATGTACAAGTCTTTTATGCAAGGATTTCCACAACACCAAATCTTTAAGGGAATGYTTCAGAGCGTGCTTTTTCTTACAGACTTCTAAAAATCCCTTTTCTACGTATCTGATCTCAAGCGCCAAAACAAATGTAGATTAGATAGAGTTARCTTTCTTCTTTCACAGACCTCGAATAGATAACAATGGTGGTTTTGATGTATCACCTTGATCAGCTTGTAGATCTAATCGAACAGATTTCTTCTCAAACAGTCTTCAAAACCGATTTGATGTATCACAAACTCATCTATACATATAACCCCCTCTTCCCTGATGTTGTTCTTCAAAATAGATTCAAGACTAAATCATTTTTTAACACTCTCCTTCCTTCGCTCTCCATCGATTCACTCTCCATCGCTCTCCATCGATTCACTCTCCATCGCTCTCCATCGATTCACTCTCCATCGATTCACTACTGTGTTGATTCACTATCTTTCCGATCCAGGTAATTTATTTTTGTTTCCTCTTTTTGTTGTT
>NC_037544.1:27520223-27522812 GCF_001531365.2 Cynara cardunculus var. scolymus | reverse complement strand
AGCAATAATTAGGAGCTTGTCCATAGAGCTTTTTGGTTTGCTGAACTTGTATTTTGTCCACCAAGTTCATATTACAGAGATCTGCAGAGTCTAATGAATTACTGCATTCTGCCCTAGCTTATTTTCTAATCTGACATTCGACATTAAGTCTAATAAATTACTGCATTTTGTCCATTAAGTCTAATAAATTACTTCATTTTGTCCATTAAGTCTAATAAATTACTTCATTTTGTCCATTAAGTCTAATAAATATGGAATGATTTAAGGTAATGAACATAAAGAGGAAGAGCATGAGCAGACGAAAGGAAATGGAATACCAAGAGCACAAGGCACAATATAGGCAACTACATTCACATGAAAAAGAGAAAGAGTACCTAGCACAACCCAATACACATCAACCATGTCTACCAAGTTCTGCCATTGACTAATTGTTAAGTTATTTTAAAATCATTTGTTAAAGTTTATTTTTTTAATAAGTATCAACATGTCAGTCATAACCTCTGCCTTGTTTTCCAGTTGGCAAACTATGAAGAATACATTGATGGGCAGTTTACTGRAAACCTTGGAGAGATTTTAATAAGGTATACTTGGATTGTCCGAATAACTTTTAAAGACAGGACAATTTGAGTTAAGAGTGATAGAAAATCATCTCTCTTGTTTCTGATTATACACTCTAGACGGATTCAAGTCTTACACCACTAAGGGTCTGTGTATTTTATCAAATTTTCTCACAAGTTTTCCAAGTTTATTAATAACATGAAGCTACTCATCAGTCTGATTGATCTGAAAGTCATAGTGGTCCTCTTTTTTCCTTGTATTTCCGAAAAACAGAGTTGGTGATTGTTATGGCATTGGGTGATGCTGATACATATGCAGGCATATAGACACCTCAGTGAAGAATTATTTTATATATCTTTAAGTGGTTGACAAGAAAAATGAGTAGCTTCTAAACTGTAGCTGTTGGTTTTTGAAACCTTGGTTTTTGATGGATCATGGTTTGCAGACATATGTATTCAAGTTGATGAATAGCAGTGGAATTACGAGTCTGGAGAGAGTGAGAAGGTTTTGTTGCTGATGGAAAGTGGGGTAAGATTGCATACCACAGCTTATCTCAGGTAAGCTCTCATTGACGATTTATATATCGGCATAACCGCTATACCAAATCACAGTCCTAACCGCAATTTCAGATTTTGACTGATGTAACAAGATAGATCTTTTTCATGAAATACAGTTAATCTAGCTGCCATAATTAGTGTATCAACATTAGAGTTTAGGCTACAGCGTGATAGTCAATCTGGTAATTGAAAAAATAGAACCAAATGGGAAAATTCCTTGCATGTGTAATCCATCAAAAAAGAGGATYAYTGTGTCTCAGACACTGCATAAATACAAACAAGCAATCTACCATCTCGAATCAATATCTCAGGCCTCCACACTTGTCATGACCTATCTTCATTCGGGGAGGGTTACAAGTTGTAAGTGGATAAATATGTGTTATTGAATAATTATTTCAAAGTATATGTTGGGTTTCTTTGCTGTTTCTAGGGATAAAAGTAATACTCCTTCTGGGTTCACTCTCAAATTCCAAAAACACATCAGAACTAGAAGGCTTGAGGATGTACGGCAGCTTGGATATGATCAGGTAAATCTTGGTTAAAGTCAGATTCTTCCTTATTGATTACTGAATTATTTTTTTTGCATCCTTCTAATTTGATGCACTATGTGAACAGATAGTGAGCAAGCCTCTAGAATCATCAAAGTAAATGGGACTTTTTTCTGTGAAAGATGTGTAGTCAACAGGACCAAGGCCTTTGTATTTCAATGGATTGGTATGACAGTAATTTCCATTTTATTGACTGCTATGCAACTGTTATCCTCTTTATGCCTTCTATTTGCTGCATAAATGCATATTTACATAGCATAATTGGATCTTATATAGATTAATCATTTATATAACAAGTTCTCAAACATATTCCCATATTGATATTGCATTTTCGAATCATCTACATGATAAATTGAAAGTTATGAGGATGATTCAACGAACCCAACCACATATCTCTAAGAACGATCATTTTTAAGAAAATGGTGTCGAGATSGGGAATTTGCGCACGGGAGGTAGTGGTGGACGCTCGCCATATGCTTGGCCGATTATCATCGATTTTGGCCAAAGAACTACTCAATGGCCAGAGATTCACCATCGTTCGCTGCAAAGAGATCTGCCTCTCAGGCGGCCTGGTTTGTCAGAAAATGAAGTACATTACGTAATATGGCTTAATCAGTTAACCAAATGCATATTCTGTCATCTAGAAGAGGTGTTTTCTTTACATTCAGGATTCAGCTCACTTTTTTACCCATATGCCGTTCTCCAATCTTATGCTCTACTTTCYGCAAAATGAAAACGTGTTTTTTGTGGGTGTATGTTCTTGTCTTGAGGTTCATATCCAAATCTATTTTACACCTACTTATTGTAGTCATGTTAGTTGTGTGATTTGAAGCAAAAATGAATGGTAACTTTATTCTATTTGTTATTTTGTATTGCTTGTTAGAAACTTTTTTCTCTTCTTAGTATGAGTATTCGTGTAAGATTTT
>NC_037544.1:27519080-27520123 GCF_001531365.2 Cynara cardunculus var. scolymus | reverse complement strand
ATTGCCATTGCTTGCTTTATTTCTGACATTTCAGAATCAGATTCTGAGCTGTTACTGTCTTCTGACTCAGACTCACTTGATTGACTAACTTCTTTAACTTTCTTTCCAGATCTACTTTTGTATCTCTTCTCCTTTCTCTCAGATACGAGAGCCAAAGGATCAGCAACTTCCTTCTCTTTATTCTTTGCATTACGGATCTCCAAAACATCATGCTCGTTCTGTTTAGAGTTTCATATATTTCATGAATATCAATATCAGATAACTGTTTGTTAAATCTGATATGATTAGCCAATGGTTTCCACTCTGATTGGAGATTGTTAAGGAACTTAACATTTATCTCTATAGTAGTTTTGGAAATTCCGTTCTTTGTCAGCTCGTTTAGCAGTCTGGCAAGTCTGTTATAGACATAATCAAGGCTTTCTCCTACCTTAGCCTTGAACTCTTCATATGCTGAAATGCAATTTGTAATTTTCAGCTGAGTTCTGACTTTCGAACCCATCATCATCTTCTCTATTGGAACCCACATGCTGTGACCTGATGATTTGTAACTATCAATACTGGTGTGGATATCATTAGTCAGTGCTTGCATCATATAAGATTTGCAAAGCACATCAGCATGGGCTCTTTCTTTATCTTCAGCTGAATATTGATGTTTCAGTTTAGGTAATTTATGTGCAGGTATGCCTGCAACTAAATTAGCTTCAACCTCTATAAAGAATTCAGCTGGACCTTCCAATAGAGATTGCGTGATCAGTTCTCCTTCTTTCATCCTTTCAATAAAGTTCAAAAATYYRTCTCTCCATTGATTATAGTCACCACGAAAAAGAACTGGTRGCTTGGTATCAGTACCAATAGCCATTGCTTCTTTTGAACTCATCTTTTCAGTTTGTWTGAAAAATAGGATCAACTGCAGTTCAAAGTTTGAATTTAAAAGATCAGTTTACAAAAAAATATATCTGATAAAGTGTAAACTTGAATAAGCACACATTCAACACTTAGACAATTAAGCACAAGCACTTGTCCGGATTAGTAATCCGCACAAG
>NC_037544.1:27501615-27517538 GCF_001531365.2 Cynara cardunculus var. scolymus | reverse complement strand
TAATAACCTTTTATATGCTCGTTGATATTTAGGATATTATGCCTTATTCATTACATTGATTGTTCTAAGGGCACATCTTTACTTATTTCATCATCTTCAACTTATATGTAACTCACTTATATTTGACGTAATGCAAAATATCTCATGCAATTTTACACTATTCTAGCTTTGATGTCTTTCTAGCTATAACTATGGGAACAATTCCAATCAAACGATCATCTATAATCTCTCAATTCACGTCTTTCACAAAACCTCTTCACCAAAAAACGTAAACTTTCTCTCTTTTAAAAATCTCCAATGGCTAACTGGAACTCAGCCTACAGTGTTGGTTCCCTCACCAAACCTCCAACTCTTCAAAGAGAAGAGTACCCATAATGGAGGATACGAATGGTGAATTTTCTGGAAGGGATGGACAGAAATCTTCTGCGATCTGTCATGGAGGGTCCTTATGTTCCACAAACTCTTGTTCCAAGAGTTCCAGGAACAAATACAACAGTAGAAATTCCCGCCTACTACATGCCCAAGGACGAGAAAAATTGGGGTAAAGACGACATAGAGCGGGTTGAGACCGACAAAAAGGCCAAAAGACTAATAACTATGGCCATACCCAATGCAATCTTCCAATACCTTGACGCATGTTCCACAACCAAGGAACTATGGGATGAGCTAGCAAGCCAATTGGAAGGAGGGGCAAAAACGAAGAAGAATCGTAGAGCTCAATGTCTCAACGAATACACTAACTTCAAGGCCCTTCCAGATGAACCGATACAGAAGACGTATGATCGTTTCAACACATTGATTAATCAATGTCGCCGAAACGATATCTCCAGAACAAAGGAAGAAACACAATGTTTTGTTCCTTAAAAGTCTCGGCGATTAATGGACACAACTGTCAATGTCCCTACAAGAAAATTAGGACTTAGACGGCTGGTCACTCCATGACGTATACAGAACGCTTGCTGCACAAGAGAACGACATCTTGAAGAAAAAGGTGTCCATCGATAAACCCCTGGCTCTAGCAGCTGAAGAAAAGGAAGTTTCAAGGACATCCACCAAAGACCACAAGAAGAAAGGAAAGAAAGCACTAGTGGCGGAATCAGAGTCTGAAGATGAAACATCTGAATCAGATGATGATATCAAAGCCTTTGCCAAATCTCTGGCCTTGATTACAAAGCAGTTCCAGAAAAAGTTCATCAAGAAATCCTATGAACGAAGAAAGTTCAAGAGGGAGAGGTACCAGCCATCCTATGAAAAGAGGCCATCTAAATTCCATCATAGGGAAGACAGAAGAGATGGAAGAGAGGAGAGAGAAGAAAGAAGAAAAGAAAGAAGAGAGGAGAAGAGAGAGGACAATGATGGAAGGAAAAATGACCTCCGCTGCTTCAGGTGAGGAAAAATCGGTCATTTTTCCAAAGAATGCAGAGGACGACTGGTAAAGGATGCTGACTACTACAAGAATAAATACAAGTACAACCCTAGAGAGCGAAGCCTGATGGCTGAGAAAGAAAACTGGGTGTCTGATTCTTCATCCGATGAAGAAGACAAAGCACTCATATGTCTAATGGCCACATCCAATGCAGAATCTGCCTTTGACCATGATAATCAGGTATGTGAGTCTACATCCAATAACAACTCGGCTCCATCAGAGCTAGAGAAAACGGTAATAAAGCTTTCAGAGGACTTTTTAAAATTAAATGAAAAATTAAGCTTTGAAAAATCTGAAAGACTTAA
Organism: Cynara cardunculus var. scolymus; assembly: GCF_001531365.2. Classification (NCBI taxonomy): domain Eukaryota; kingdom Viridiplantae; phylum Streptophyta; class Magnoliopsida; order Asterales; family Asteraceae; genus Cynara; species Cynara cardunculus. Next base: position 27,515,807 of record NC_037544.1, on the reverse strand, counting down.
AGCTGAAAAAGAAGTTAGTTTCTACAAAAGAGAAACTGATCTTCTAACCGAAGAAAAAGATAATCTGATGAAAGAAAAGACTCGCATCGCCGCTCTTAAAAAATCAGAGGAAGAAAAACTTATGGAAATAAACAAGTGAGTAACCAAAGACTTAGAAAAGAAAGCTAAGGCCTTAAAAGAATCCGAGGCAGAGAGACTAAACTCAGTTGCTCTTAAAGATTTCTTTCAAAAGGAAAGGGAGATTCTTCACCAGAAGCTTCAAACCAATGAACTTCTGATGAAGAAATACAAAGATGCCCAAGATGTTTAAAAGTTAAACGGTCAAACGGACACTCAAAGGATTGGATTCAATGAATTAGATTCCTTCATCGAACCAAAGAAATCCACCCTTGAATCCACTTTCAAACTTGGATGCATTCAAAAACCCGACTTTTTCCCAAAACCAAAAGCAAATTTTAAAAGAGTTAAAGTAGATGGAAAAACTGTCGTTTTAAGACAGGATTTTGAAAATGTGGTGTACGAGAGCAGTACATGTAAGAATTCTGATGAAAGGAATGACATCTCAAAATCATAGACCGATGGAAACCCTATGGTCAAACCAGAGTCTCTGGATGTCAAATCTACTTCATCAACAAGTACTGTTGATGAAAAGAAGAATCCTAATGAGGAACCATCAGCTGATGAGTCGATGAACCATCCAGGTAAAACCGAAAGTTCAACCAAATCAGAATCGATGGAACCTCAAACAGATCACTCTAAAGCATCAACCTCTGAACCCACACCTCCCACAAACATCCAAGCTAATTTTGATTTCGAGAAATCAGCAAGAGACTTTCTCGATTCCGAATTTGAAGAGGAAACTGTATGTGAATCACCATTAATCATTAAGGATAAAAAGCCTAAAAACTTCAAATCCTTAATTAAAACTGATGTTCAACCATCGATGAAATCTTCAGACAAAGGAAAGGGAAATATGAGAAATAGCAACTCTGCCAAAGATAACTCACAAGGCCCTAGTACATTCTTTAAGTTCATTAAGTTTACTCGTGAGCAAAAACAGAAGTGGCCTGCCTCTGAGAAAACTAACCACCACTTTTCCTCTCATTCAGCTGAAGAAAAGTAGACCTTCCTAAGGAGAAAATAAGTAAAGACAAAGACCCCTTCACATAAAAAATCCGAACTAGATATGAAGTTTGTAAAAACAACCACTGCTATGACAGGATTACAACCCTTGCATCTACTTCTTTATTTTTAGCAAATAAAAAAAATGCTAGACATTCATGCCCAAAATACAATAATTGTCAATGTTTAGCTCTTTTACAAAACCTGAGGAATCACATGTTGACACATCACTGCATATTCTCCCAACACGTTTATCGCTACAAAGTTAAAACAAATGAGAACGTGAAAAAGCCCAAATCCAAGGGCAAGGGAAATACTAATAAACCCAAGCCTTCAGAGGCTAAGGGTGATGAAAAGAGAGTAGTATCTCCTACTAACAAATGTGGACCCATTAAGAAATGGGTACCTAAAACCCCTTAATTTGTCTTGCAGGACCATCATGTGAAACCATGGTACAAGACTGGTGACAAGAGTCAGCTGACCTCCTTCATCGAAAAATCTGGAGGTTCTGTGACATTTAGGGACAACGACAAGGGTACAATCAAGGGATATGGCACTCTCATCAAAGAAACATCTCCATCAGCAAAGTGGCCTATGTTGAAGGTTTAAAGCACAACTTACTAAGCATAAGCCAGTTATGCGACAAAGGTCTTGAAGTCAGGTTTCGCAAAGGTTTCTGCATCATCGAAACAACGCCCGATAAAACAATCATTAAGGCAAAAAGAGAAGGAAATCTCTATCTTCTAGATTTTGAATCTTCTACGGATCAAGACACCCTATGTCTAGTATCTCATAAGGGCGATGAAAATTGTCTATGGCATCAAAGGTTCTCTCATCTCAACTTTGATGCACTACGAAAACTAGCCACTCAAAAGCTGGTCAAGGGAATTCCGGATCTGAAATTTGAAAAAGTTCATCTATGCTCGGCCTGTGAGATGGGAAAGCAAAGACGAGCCTCACATAAAACCAAGTCAGAAACCTCCTGCACCAAGCCTTTGGATATGGTACACATAGATCTCTGTGGGCCAATATCAATTCAAAGTCTCTCTTGAAAGAAGTACATGTTGGTACTGGTCGATGAACACTCCAGATACACCTAGGTTGAATTTGTAAATAAGAAATCAGATGTTCCAGACCTACTCATTGGAGTGATGAAAAGGCTCCAAGTCCATCTACAACAAAAACTAATTAAAGTTAGAAGCGACAATGGAACTGAATTCAAAAATGACAGAATCAATGAATACCTCATTAGTGAAGGCATTACACAAAACTTCTCAGCAGCTAGGACTCCACAACAGAATGGAGTGGTGGAAAGAAGGAACAAAACCCTCGTGGAAACAGCAAGGACCATGCTTGCTTCATCGGAGTTACCCATCACATTCTGGGCTGAAACTATTTCCACTGCCTACTTCACCCAGAACCGATCGATCATCAACAAGAGGCACCAGAATACACCCTATGAGCTCATCAACCAAAGAAGACCTAATGTCAAATATTTTCATGTCTTTGGGTGCAAATGATTTGCACTCAATAATAGAGAATATCTTGGCAAGTTCGACAAGAAAGCTAATGAAGGGATCTTTGTGGGCTATTCTCAAACTGCCAAGGCCTACAGAGTCTACATCAAAAGGACAAGAATTGTCATCGAAAGCATTAATGTGTCCTTTGATGATTCCACACCAATGACTTCTGGACACAACAGTTTAGAACTCGGACTTCAAAGAAGAGCATCTGATTCATCACTGGGAAAACCCAATGAATCAGAGCTACCTCAATTATTTGAAGACATCTTTGACGAAGAAGTAACCTCTGACATGCACCAACTACAAAATCCACTTCCAGAACCGATGAAGAACTTGCAGTCTCCAATGCTAATAGTACACCTCTTACTGAGACTCATGTTACTTCACCATCTACTTCTTCTATGTCTTTAGATCAAGATCAAGAACCAGAGTCTAATTCTGGAGATGATCTCTTCGAGGGGGAGCAAGCAGTTCCATCAGTCAATGAAGAACTGCATCCTGTTGCTCAAGAACCTCAATCTAGCACCAAATGGACAAAAATCACCCACACCACCAAATCATTGGTGATCCAACGTCCAGTGTCTAAACGAGATCTGCCAATGCCAATGAATGCCTCTTCGCCAACTTTCTTAGCATGATAGAACCAAAGAAAATTTCTGAAGCCCTTCAAGACCCAAACTGGATAGACGCGATGCAAGAAGAACTACTCCAGTTTTAAAGAAACAAGGTATGGTCCCTCATGCCTCTACCCAAAGGAAAGACGACCATAGGAACCAAATGGGTCTTCAGAAACAAGAAGGACGAAGATGGCATAGTCATAAGGAACAAGGCCAGACTTGTTGCCAAGGGATACTGCTAGGAAGAAGGGATTGACTACGATGAGACATTTGCCCCTGTCGCAAGACTTGAGGCCATTCGGATATTCCTAGCCTATGCAGCTCACAAAGGCTTCAAAGTATATCAGATGGATGTCAAGTCGGCCTTCCTAAATGGCAAACTTCAAGAAGAAGTATACGTGCAGCAGCCTCCTGGGTTTGAAGATCCTAAACATCCAGATTATGTCTATTTTCTGGACAAGGCTTTTTATGGGCTGAAACAAGCACCCAGGGCCTGGTATGAAACACTATCTACCTTTTTCATCAACAATGGTTTCAAAAAAGGTACAATCGATACAACCCTCTTTCTCAAAAGGCACAAAGGTGACATAATACTTGTTCAAATATATGTGGACGACGTCATATTTGGTTCTACAAATGCAAAACATTGCGAAAAATTCTCAGAGTTGATGAAAAGCAAATTTGAGATGAGTATGATGGGAGAACTAAGTTTTTTCCTTGGTCTTCAAATAAAACAAACTTCTGAAGTATCTTTCATCAATCAATCCAAATATGTGACTGATCTTCTAAAGAAATACTCTCTTTCAAATTCATCAATAATGAGAACACCTATGGCAACAGGAGCTAAGTTATTTGTTGATCCATCAGGCAACCCTGTGGATGTAACAACCTACAGAGGCATGATTGGGTCACTCCTGTACCTCATTGCTAGTAGACCAGACATTATGTTTTCTACATGTCTTTGCGCAAGATATTAGTCAAATCCTAAAGAATCTCATCTCTCTGCAATCAAGAGGATCTTTAGATATCTCAAGGGGACTCCTTCATTGGGTCTCTGGTATCCAAAGAACTCTGGCTTTGATCTAATAGCCTATACAGATGCAGATCATGCAGGTTGCAAGCTTGATAGAAAAAGCACGTCTGGAAGCTGTCAACTTTTGGGAGACAAGCTGGTAAGTTGGACGTCAAGAAAACAAATTTGTGTCTCAACCTCTACAGTAGAAGCAGAATATGTTGCTGCTGCTAGTTGTTGTTCACAAGTTCTCTGGATGAAGACTCAGCTTAAGGACTATGGATTCCATTATGATAAAATTCCTATCATCTGTGACTCCAAGAGTGCCATAGCAATCTTTGCAAACCCAATACAACATTCCAAGACCAAGCATATCGATGTAAGGTACCATTTTCTAAAAGACAATGTTGAAAAAGGCAAAATAGAAATGTACTTTGTTCCTACTGAGATTCAACTTGCTGACATTTTCACAAAAGCTCTTGATGAAAAAATATTTCTATTTCTAGTCAGCAAGATGGGTATGCTAAATCTCACCACTTAGAGGCAATTATAAGTTAGAAACCTAAGATTTTCAATATCTCATGGTTATACCTATAAGTGATATAGTATGATTGGCCATAAAAAATCAAGTACTCTAAACCAGAGCCTCCGGATGCAACGACTAAAGCCTCTGGCCACTTAGAAACACTTGTCTAAACTTGGCTAAAAGTTTTTTTTTCATCGCTTTAACAACCAGAGCCTCTGGTTGTATAGACCAAAGCCTTTGGATTACAATTTTATGAGACCAAGAGCCTCTTTGTTTTCAATCTTGGATTTCATTGGTCATGAATAATATCACGTTATTTTCCTTCATTCTTTGGCAATACTTTGTGATTTTTCACGAAGCACTTTCTTTTCAACCAGAGCCTCTGGTTCCAAAGACCAGAGCCTCTGGTTCCAAAGACCAGAGCCTCTGGTTTCCAAGTCCTTTGTGACCAGAGCCCCTTTGGCCCAAATTGGACTTCACATGCATTCTTATATTTCATCCTTTCATCGTGTTTTCATCTCCTTCGCAACCAGAGCCTCTGGTCCTAAAGACCATAGCCTTTGGATTCTCATCTTGTGAGACCAGCGCCCTTTTGGACTTCATCGCATATCCTTATTGTAACCAGAGCCTCTGGTTCTAAAGACCAGAGCCTCTGGATTCCAAATCCTTTGCAACCAGAGACCTCTAGATTCCAAATAAGACTTGGCATGCTAAATTCTTCTTTCATTCATCCTTAATAGCATATCTAAGACAACCAGAGCCTCTAGTTCTAATAACCAGATCCTCTTGATTCGTACTCTTTGAAACCAGAGCCCCTCTGGACCCAAATAAACCCCCCTTTTCTCTCTCACATCTTAACCATATTTTTCATTCCTTTTTCATCGCCTTTGCAATCAGAGCCTCTGGTTCTAAAGACCAAAGCCTCTGGATTTGTTGTCTTTGGAACCAGAGCCCTCTAGTCTCCAAGACCCTCTCTTTTTCATATCCACTCAACACTTAGCCATATTTCATACCTTTCTTTCATTATCCTTCACAACCAGAGCCTCTAGTTGTATAGAGCAGAGCCTCTGGTCACCTCAATTATCATTTTTCAATGGTTCTGGGGGGAGTTTTTTTAAGACAAAACCAATCTTCATGCATCATTTGAGGGGGAGCTACACATTCTTCGTGAATCCCCATTTTATATATATATATATGCATTTTCTATGCCAGAGCCTCTGGTTCTTCTATCCAGAGCCTCTAGCCACCTAAATGCTAAATGTATATCTAACCAGAGCCCCTCTGGTTCTACATAATGGATTGTCAATACTAATTTAGAGCCTCTGGTTAGTCATCGAAGGCTTATTTAACTTACAATCCAACATTTCATTGATGAATTCATTCATACATGTTCAACCAGAGCTCCTCTGGTTCCTCACCCAATGCGTCATGCTAAACCAGAACTCCTCTGGTTCCATGACAAAATATCTTTCATCCAATAACCTATCTTAATTGAAAATTTCTTTTAAAAGATTATACAAAATTGCAACTTTTGTGACTAAAAACTATACAACATGGGTTTTTAGAAGATCAAAACTTCGTAATTAGTATTAATCTGACATTTAGATGGAATTTTAAATTTAAATTGTTTTTGGATTAATATTTCACGAGATATTATTTGGATTAATTTCTTATTTCAAATAATCCATACGTCATCCTCACACGCGCCTGACACATTATACGACATGTTCCCCATGAACCGTTTCAAATTACCCTTCCCTAACCCGCCTTGACACGTGTCCTCCAACATTAATGGCACGTACAATCAAGACGGCCCACGCTCCCCAAAATCAAATCACCTTTTACCAAACGCCTTCTCAATACATGATTATTTAAATATAATAATCAAGAAAACCGTTCCCTCTTCCCCCCCACCCCACCTTCCCCTCCTCCCCACCTATAAATACCCTTTTCCAACCTCCACTTACTCTTTACGCTTCCTGAAACCTGCAAACAGACATTGACGAATGAACTCACCTGCAAACTAAATACGCAATGGCTTCCTCCGCATCACACGAGACAAATAACAACGACAGCCACGTTCAATCCACCGGCACCGACAGCCGCACCATCGTATTCCTCCCATCAACCACGCCGTTGAACTGCGAAACACCCTCTTCGACGACAGGTTTGCCGTCATGATCGAGTTCTTCAAGAACTGCATTCTTCTCCCTGCATTGACTCTCAATGACACCGGCGTACCACTAAAGTACGTTCAACAGTATTGGCAGAGCTGTGAATTCGACCCTGAAAGCCATGGGATAATGGGGAACATTGACGCCCCAAACGACATGATTGGCTCACTCAAAATCTCGTGGGCAAAAGTATCCCGAGTACTATGCATTCCCACTCGTCGAGAACTCGGCATTGAGCAATATGCCGAGCCACCCACCACCTCCGACATCCTACGGTTCATCTAAATGCTAGGTTACAATCGTGACCTACGCAATGCCTCCGACTTCAAAAGGCAATGTTTACCGCCAATGTGGAACATGTTCTTCTCCATCCTGAACAGGGCCCTCACCTGCAAACTGGGGTCGATGGACCAAGGCAACATCAACATCATGACCATCATTTACTGACTTTTCTTCAACATCCCTCTCGACTACGCTTTTCTTATATACAATGAGATCCACACGGTCGTAGTCAAGAAATGCAAGCTCCAGGCGACTGGCAAGCCCCTTACCTCTGTTCTGTTTCCTCGTTTCCTCGCTCTCTTCATAGGGGATGCGATGAGGAAACATGATCTCCCGGCCGAAGAACCATTCACCCCTGTCTTTAAAATGCATGGCCATCGACCCACTCTCTCCAAGGAAGGTTATACCAACAACAGACCCATCTCAAGAGCGATGCTCAGTGTCATTCCAGAGACATCTGAGATCCGCAGGACCTACGAACGCTCTCTATTGTCCCAAGAACCAAGGGCAGCTACCCCAGAGCGAATAGAGCCATCCCTAGACACGAGTGAGGGAGCACATGAGGCATCTTCATCGGATGATGAAGATGATGATGATGATGACACTCCACGTGCATCCCCCGGCCCTACTCAAATAACCCCCCTTCCTCTTTCCAAAGGGCAACCACCACATCTACCCCTGGCGATCAAGGCCAAAGGGGTATTGAACAAGGACGGCCCAGTCCAACCCCAACCCAAACCAGCCATCCAGAGGCCATTCTTCGGGCCTCTGGAGATGATTTACTCGAGGAACCCCAACTTCCATCACCCATCTCCCAACAGAGAGGCGATGAAGACATAAGAGCCCCATCGCCTCAAGGCTCGATAGTACCACCCACACACCCAAAAGCATGTGTTGCTTCTGCCATTGATGAACCCCAAGATCGTTCAGAGCGATCTTCCTTTCGTGCACCACAACCCCCTTCKATACTTGATCTAGCGAAGGGGAAACACACTTACTTTTCTTACCCGGCCTCTGAAGCCGAGGAAGAAGAAGAAGTTGTCGCAACATCTGGAGATAGCTCCTCACTTGAGGGATATCAAGGACATGATGGAAGTCCTTCAAGGCCAACGTTTTAACAAGGCATTGAAGGCGCCTCAGGAGCAGAGGCTCAACCTACAGCATCTGCTGCTGCAAGGGTTACCCTTACAGCAGATCTAGTCACAAAGGCTGAGTTCCAAGCCTTTGTTGACTTAGTTCAGCGGTCCTTGGAAGACCTAAAACTCATCATCTAAGGGATTGTTGACAACCCACCATCAATCGATACCTCTACCCTTCAACAATCCCTTGGCACCTTTCAACAGACCCTCATCACCCTTGCCAACCAAACTAGAGACAATACCACCCATCTCTAAATGCTCCAATAAACTGTCACCCAACACCACAACACCACCTCCTCCCTTGCCACCCAAAGAAACCAACTCCTCATCCACTCAATCGCCACCCTCACGGCCCAGGCAACTACGACCGATGAGACCATAGCCACCATAACCACCTAAATAAACACCATCTTCCAAATCCTCAACGCCCTAACCGCCACAATCATCACCTAACTCCCACAATCAACACCTCCACAACCATCTTCATCAATCGATGAAGTCCTAGCTTCCTTCACCACCTAAATGACCACCATCCAAACAACTCTAACCCAACTCCCAGCTACTATACTAGCCAACATACCCCAACCTCCACCACCTCCACCTTCCTCTACAGGCCCATCCTTCGATGCAGCCTTCTCCTCCTTCACTGCAGAGGTGAGGAATCTCATCACCGACCTTCCCCATCCTCCATCGTCATCCGCCACCACCTCTGTGCCACCACCACCCACATCAAGCACAGATTTTTCCACCAGAGCCGACCTTTGGGCACTGTCCAAGTGCAAAGTTTACCGCCAGGTCAGTTGAGCATACCATCATGCTGAGGAAGAGTCTAATATAACAGAAAGATCGAACCAACACTCTCCTTCGCACCATGGAACAACAGCGCAACAACGATCGGGTGCGTACTTTGCCAAGCATATACGGCTTTGGAAGAAGAACAGGTCAAAGGCCTCCTTCTCATCAAGCTGCCCCCTCAAATGACGAAGGCATGAGGATCCAGACCCCAATGATCAAGGTCTCGGTCCTCATGAGGGGGAGAAACAGGCCACCACTCCACAAGCAATGGAGTCTGCTGCACCCTCAACATCCCATCACCAAGAACAAAACCTACCATCTCCATCACCCCAAACACAACAATCCCCATCAACCCAAGCCAGGGAACCAGAGGCTCAGCCCTCTGAAGATGTACTTAATGTACATGTTCCCCTAGCTACCATATAAGAACCCATCATGTTGTATTCCTCAACCGATGAAAATCCAACCACCCCACCAACAGAAACCAACCCACCTTTTACTCCATCACCAACACCAGACCTACCATTAACCCCATCACCAACCCCTCGCGATACACAACCTTTCATCACCCAACCCGTTGAACCTAAGCCAACCCAAGAAACCATCCTCTTCCCAATCGATACACAACCCCCAACCGATACACAACCCTCTACCTAAACACACCCCCCAACCGAACCAACCACGGTGCAAACAGACATTCCTTCTTCATCTAGGCACCCTTCGCAGAGCCTAGTCGATGAAATAATACAGTTAATGGAGTCGTTAAGGAGACGTCCAGAGATACCACCAAGGGAACCCATCATGATGGAGAATATCCATCAATACATGTACCACGATCGTAATGAAAGCTTGTCCCTCAATCCTCCAGTTCTTTCGCCAGGATCCATAGACCTCCTACATCATCGATTTGTTAGACAGACTACCCAACCACCACAAGCTGTCTTCTCAAACAATGGGATAAGGAATGTAATGGATATAAAAATGAGGACCTTCGCCAATAGAGCAATAAGATATATCGAGTACACGATGGAGAGAGCTCACAGTCAGGTCAGCGTCTTCAATGACAATGACTTGATCAATCTCAACCCCTATGACTTGATCAAACTTTACGCGTTCACAGCTCAGCGACAGGATCAAGGAATTAGATTTGGGGTGGCAAACAGAGAGATAGTGAAGACGATGGAGACACTGGTGAAGCACAGAGCCAAGAGTGATTTTCAAATTGCTCTATATTTGGGTATCGAAAGACTCTCCTGCACCCCACCGAATGAAGACTTTCTTGGCCTGCAGGAGAAGAGATCTGCCTCTGTCTTAACTCAACCCGAGCTTGGACTTGTCTTCAAGAATGAGTTTGGGGTAAAGAAATTCTTCAGACTAACTGAAGCCTTCAAGTATTCAACCGATACACTTGAGTGGTGTCAGAAGGTTATCAGAGAGAGACTGGGCAGATCTCATATGCCAAGAGAAGATGGGAATCAACTCATTCATGAGATATCGAAAGTCCTCAGTTATCGAAGACTGCTCCTGCGCTTCTGGGATATATCTCAAGGTAGATCATGAATGGAGTTTTAAAATTTTTGCCTTTTTGTAAATCTCTGTTTCCAGTACTGTAAGAATTCATCATCCAATGAAAATTTGGAATTTGATGCTTTTCTTTAGATTAGTCTCTGTTCTTCAATTTTATTCAAAGATTAGTTTATGTTCTTTCATTACTTAGGGGGAGATTGTTAGACCCCATAATTAATAAGTGTAAAAGTAATGAAGAACGATAAGTGATGAAGAACTAGAAGACCGATGAAGACAATAAGGCAGAATTTACTAAGTCTGAAGAACAACCAGAGGATCGATGAACAACCAGAGATGCGATGAAAAAAGAATTTTCATAGTCCTCTGGTCAACCACACTAAGAATTTTCTTCAGCAGTTCAACCCGAAGCATACGATGAAAATATAAAGATAATGTTGAATCATCATCTCATGAAAGACAGCTGGAGATAACAAATTGACAGGTGGATTTCAAGCTTGTCTCAACTTATACATTATCTATAGATTTGATAATCCCTATCCGTTAATAGAAGATTAGCTAAATAGTCTCACTAGATAGTTATCTTCTAATTAGTCTTTTAGTATAAATAGGTGATGAGGCCTATTGTAATCAATGTCGCTTTTACGTTTTCATATTGAATAAAGTGAATTTCTTGGCGCTCAAGATTATTCTTTGAATGTTCATACACTGTTCTTGAGTGTTCATCATTTTGTTCATTAAAACACTATAATTTGGTTATTTTTAACTCGATTATTAGTGTTATTGAGAGATCTGGGACCAACAACACACATCTTTACTTATTTGGTTCTAATGACCCAATTCATACCCTTATATATAGTCATTCTTAAACAAGGCATTTTGTAATAACCTTTTATATGCTCGTTGATATTTAGGATATTATGCCTTATTCATTACATTGATTGTTCTAAGGGCACATCTTTACTTATTTCATCATCATCAACTTATATTGTAACTCACTTATATTTGACTTAATGCAAAATATCTCATGCAATTTTATACTATTCTAGCTTTGATGTCTTTCTAGCTATAACTATGGGAACAATTCCAAGGCCCCTTTTTTATGGCTTAGAGGTTATACGCTTGGATAAACCTTATTATTTAACCATAAAATATTTCTTACTTACTAAACCTGATAATTTATTACAAATAACACTTTCTTTTACCACCTTCTTGCTTTTTTATCTTGCTCAATGCAACACATGCTTACTAACAATTTCATAAAATGAAATAAGTTAATATCATCTTCCAACCACTCGTGAGATGCCTATGGAGGATAATAGAACCCCCAAGGTCCTACTAGATTAATCAATCATAGTCTTCTACATTCTAAGACCATTTCACATACTAATTTGGTGTCTTTTACTTTAAGAAACTAATCATGTGAGAAACTTTATATCTTCTCATAGGGTTTACATATGATCTCGACATTCCAACTCGATTGAAAAATCCTTTAACTAGTCGTGCATCCAATCAAGATCATCAGTTCTTACCATGAATCTGTTGCCATCATTGATTACACGAATAATCTCGTTGCTAATCTCATATCTGACTATTTTATCTTTCCGCCAATTGATATAAGAAATGATCCCCCAACTCAAATATGGGATGAATCAACTCACTATATCATCAATACTTTGAGTTCCTACTATTCTCAAAGCCAAACATATGCTTTCCCCGCTAAAGCAAATTAGTGGAGTTTGTCACCAAAACTTTATCCACCAACACCACTATACATCTATTTTATCTCATCTTACCATGTGTTTTGCATAAACACATCTCTACCAATGTCATTATATCCAAAGATATTAAACCATCTAACGACTTCTCTACTTTAATCTAGTTTAAGACTAACCCCAAATTAACTTAAATCACCACTCTCATCACTATAAATTAATCTTTAGTCACACATCTATCAATAATAAAATCTTCCATTCTCAGTTTAAGTTTAGGTTTCAATAACCTAATTGACTTAAACTTTTCTCTGATACCACTTGTAACATCCCAAAATTTCGAATACTTCAATATATCATAATGAGTATCCCAAAATCAAACACTTACATTGCAGTGGAAATAAAATTTTAAATCTTACAATTTATATCATCATCTAAAATTACAAATTTGAGGAACATAACTTTGCTCTATATAACAATGCCTTGATCTGCACATATCTTTCTTTAGAGCTAATCCTTATCTCTCTTTATCCCACTTTTCTTTCCACTCAAATAGCCGCTTGGGTGAAAAAGTTTTAAAAGAGTTTTGGGTGAGCCTTAGGCCTAGTGAATCCACGGTTTTCATGCACGAACAACAACTTTTACAAGGAACAATTTTCACGAAGCTTCATAAATTTAGCATGCCTTGATGAGAATAATACTTTTCACAAAATAAAGATATTATAGTGCGTGTCTACATCACAAAGTAACGGCATCATGGGAGATGTCTACCTCACACAACATTACCTGGCGAACTCACACAGCATGTCCACACTTACGGCTTAGACAAGCTCACAAAGCATGCTCGTCTTTATAAAATCATACCGTAGTACATCCCATTGACACACAAGTACTCAAAACACATATTATAAAAATATCGAACTTTTCACACATATATAGCATATCAAAAATCTCGAGAAACTTCAATCAAGCTTGTGGATAATTATAAATAAGGCATGCAACCATTTTAAAAAAAAATCATGTATAACTCACAATACATGGCGTAGGCCAAACCGATCTTTGAAGTGGCTAGCATCTTCCTTACAAATCCAATGCCATAATTTTAATTTTAATATAAAATACGACATCACAACCTACGATAATCCGAGGTAGTCGAGTGGTTCCCTTGACAACTATTTACTTTAACGATCCATGAGTCAACATCTTCACTTACGACTTTGGTTTAACATGTACTTCTATATTTCGTACACATACATACATACATATATATATATGTATACAAGCATACATGTGTGTGTGTGTATATACAACCATTCTATCTTAGCTTACATACCAATTCATCTTCCATTAATTTCATATAGATACCTACAACTTGTATTTTTTTTTCTTTTCTTCCTTTCTTTCATATGTTCAAATGTTCAATTCACAAAACCAAGTTCTAAATTTGACTATTGTTTAGTATGTTGACCATATAAATAGAAGGTGGTCTTTGTAATTAGAAGTAGGTGAGCTCATTTGTAAGATTTCATACGTATAATAGAGTTTGACCAGAGTTGACTTTCTSTCTCATCTTCTTATTATGTTCTTACAAGATTATCAAAATCTGCCATTGAATCATGAAGGTTTATCTTGAAGATTAATCGAAGTGGACTATCAATTGGTATCAAAGCACGTTTGCAGCGAAATTTGCTTGAAGAAATCATCAAAAGTTGCTGAAATTTCTGGAATTTTCATGTTTTTATGTTCTTGAGTGTTCTTAACTTTTT
>NC_037544.1:27490555-27501515 GCF_001531365.2 Cynara cardunculus var. scolymus | reverse complement strand
TTGAAGTATTGCTATCTCTGATGAATTTACAATGCAAGTTCTTCAGCGATCACTGAACATACTCAGTGATGATCGCTGGAACTGAAAATACAGAAACACAAATACAACGTGAAAGGGAAAAGGGATTATCATCAAATCACTGAGAGAGAGGATCAACAATATATGAACATAATATGAACATCTTGTGAACAATAGGTCTTTCATTATGAACACATTCAGGAGCGAACCAATGTTGACAAATGCAGCTGGTTAACATATGAACACAATATGAACACTTGTGAACAACAGGTTGTTCATTATGATCATTACTGAACCAAGTGTTCGTTCATTTTTACCCCATCGTCGTTACAGCTGACTTTGGTCTGTGACTAAGTTCTTCATATTTACCTACTATAATGCTGGTAAATCCTTCATTTATAACCTATTTGGTGGTTTATAGCTTGATGCTAGGAACTAAATAGGTACTAATTAAAAGTCATAATGGAAATTCTCTTTCCGCAATACGCCTACAATTACTCGGTGGTTTTTATTCAGCAATTAACTTTAAATACAACTTGTGTAATGAATATGACTTCATAGATGGCAAGTAGAATAACAGTTTAGGTGCATGTTTACATGTGTTCAATATGTGCATATCTGTAATGCAAATATTGTTCATATAAGTTCATGGTGTTGTAAGACCATACGAACAAGTCTGACCATCCGATACGAAAAAGTCTGACCATCCGAACACAAATGAACATGTGTGAACATTCTGACATCCAGACATATATCAAACATGATGAACACCCATGCCTTTTGCACCAGCCGTTTGAATGTTGTTTTGACTGTTCTTGCAATTGGTACGGTGCCTTACATGACACGTGAAAAAGGCCTGTGTTGTCCCATCTGTGTACCAAATGCGTTTCTTCATTATCAAGTTGTTAGATTACTTTCTTCTTGTATTTTGAATGTTGAAGTGTGCTTGACTAGTTGTGTTTTCGTTTAGTTTCCTCAATTCACTTTTGTTTAGTGATCTTATTGGATGAACTCCTGTGAAACCTGTGTCAACTATACGAAAACACAACTGTGTAATGAATGACTTTTGAAGTTTGGAGTATTTGTTAATCTTAGGGCCGTTTACCAAACACTTACCCGGTAAGCGTTTATTGGTAAAGTTTTAACATTATCATTTACTTATCGGGTAAGATTTTAGACCACCAAAACAATATCGTATGCAACAATTTACCCAATAAGCTCTTATCATGGTAAGAGTCGTCGCCCTTACTTACTGGGCAAGACTCTTGGTCCTTATCTCGCTTTTACTGGGTAAGATTCTTGATCCTTACCATATTTATCCGGTAAGGTAATATGACTTGATGTTCACTTACCCAAGTAAGCGTTTGGTAAACAGCCCCTTAGTAATAATTTAGGGTGTTTTCGGTTAAAATATAATGAATGTAGATTAACAAATACTCCAAACTTCAAAAGGTTAATGTGTTTTTTAGGAAAAAAAGTTCTTGAAACTCTGAAACCAAATATCAAATCATGTTCAGACTCTAACATGATTAAAAATTATTAACCGAATTGGAGTACGATTCGAATTTTGGATTTTTGGACCCAATTTAAATATTGAACAAACTTGCGTCTAGGGTTTAGGGATGTAAATGTTGCGAGTCGAACTCAAGTAACTCGAAACCTAATTTCCAAGTTCGAACTCGACTCAAAAACTCGCCGGTAGTAAAAATCAAAGCTCGACTCGAACTCAAGAACTATTTCTCAAGCTCGAACTCAAATCAAGCTCGAACTGCAACTCAAATCAAGTTTGAACTCGAACCAACCACACCCATTGAAATTTATGAAATTTTAAGATCTTTCTCTTATAAATTTTAAAACTTAAATGTGTTCTCTTAGCTTTTATAAAACTAAATGGATCAATTTCAAACTTCATTATTAAAAACACAAAGTTAAAAATTCCATTCATCTCCCTTTTTTTTACAACACCCTTTCCTCCTTTCTTTACCATCTATTTTTTAACGAGACAAATTCACTAACTTTTTTTATTAATTAATTTTTATAATTAAAAAAATTCATAATTTTATTTAAATATCTAAAAATATAAGACACTTTTATTATTTATATTTTACAAATTTTATAATAAAAGCTGATTATATTTTAAAATTAATTATATATAAAATAATCGAGTATCTCACGAGTTTTTCAAGTCGATTAGTGGGTAGCTTGACTTAACTCGTTAATATATTGAGTTGAGCTCGAATTCAAGCCGAACCTATTTGAATCAAGTGTTAACCGATTAGCTCGCAAATTATCTCGTATCGTTTACAAAAAATTAATGATAGATAAATTGGAGGGAAAATGAACATTTATGAAGTAGAATATATAGAATCATAAATTAGAAAAGATGAAAGTATTTCGGTTTTCACACACGCCCATTACAAATCTAAAATCCCTCGATGCAAACAGGGGTTGGGTAATCAAAATCTTTCGATCCACGATTACGGCTTGAAATCGACTGAGTTTCAGGCGAAAAGGAATCGGCTTTCTCTACACTTTCGATCTCCTAGATTATTTGTTTGCTGGTATTCTTTTCTTTTCAAAAATTGAAACCTAATTAAGTCTATTTAGTTCTTGGAATTTGGATATTCTTGCTATGTGGGTTTTGATAGAATTATATCGGCATTCGGTGTTTCGTTACGCTTGATTAGATGACAGAGATGGGGGGATCTGAGCATTCAGGAGCTGTCGTAAAGACAAAAAGCACTTCCGGATGTTTGATTATTAAAAAGAAGGCAGCATATGGAGTAGAAGGGGTTTTAGGGTTTAGTGATTCATCTTCAAGGAATTTATTCAATTCCAATAAGGAGAGAAAGAGACCCCGAGTTGTTTTGAGCGACTCTGAGTCAGGTGATGAGTTATCCGACCCTCTTCGCCGAAAAGTTGATACAATCCATACTGAATCAGTTGCTTATAAAAAAGATTTAGTAGAAAATAAAGATTTTCAAACTGAGAAAAGGGTAAAAAATGGATTAGATATCTTAAAGTTTGATGAGTGTGATGAAAGGAGGATTAGGAAGGATGTTAGGCAAAATGAGGATCAAAGGGAATCTGAAAGTGGCAGTACTAGGATGATTGTTGATAACAAAAGGGATCTCTATTCTGAAATGGATGATGATGAATTCAACCTACCATTATCAGTATCAAATGAGACTGATGAAGAAGATCTTGATGAGCCTGTCAGGTTGCAACGGATAAATGGTGTTTTGAAGGTAATGGTAAATAAACATAAACCAATGGCTGTTTCACATAGAGGTAATGGTGATGCAGAAGCTGGAGATTGGAAAGAATCTACAACGGGAGTTATTGGCAAAAGAAAGCTGAGCTTGTCCCATAATATTCGTGATCAACGGGAAGCTAAAGATAGACAGGGTTCCAGGCCTAGGGATGCTAATAAGAAGAGGCTTGGGGATGGAACTATAAATACACGAATTGAGAATGCTAATTCAGTGAAAGGCAAAAAAAGCAAGATTAAGCGTGCTAGTTGCACAGAAAAGCAATTATTGCGGGAGAAGATTAAGAATATGCTTCTTGGTGCTGGGTGGACGATTGATTATAGACCAAGACGGAACAGAGATTATCTGGATTCTATATATATAAGTCCTGCTGGAACTGCTTATTGGTCTATAACTAAGGCTTATGATGCACTCTTAAAGGAAGATAAAGATAGTTTGAAAGCCGGTGTGGAGTTTACTCCTTTACCCAATGAGATACTTAGTAAATTAACAAGGCAAACACGGAAGAAAATGGAAAGGGAAATGCAAAAGAATAGAAGTCATGAAGGCAATAGTAGGAAGTCTAAAAGGGCTAGGTTGAAAAAGTCTGCACTTCAAGTAGCCGGTGATCAGCACAAAAAAAAACTTGGTTCGTATATGAGGCAAAGCCGTAAGTCATCAGAAAGCAGGTTGAAGGAAATAAGTCAGGATAGCAGTGATTATGGTTACTCAAGTGATAATTCTGACAAGGAAACACCCCAGAAAGATGGTGCCGAAAAGAGAACTGTTTGCAATAATTCTCATATTGTAAATGGAAGAAAAAACAGAAAAGTTGGTCGACGTACTTTGTTGGGTCGTGGTTCTGACAAGGGGCTAAATTTAGAAAATAATGGGTTTGTTCCATACTCAGGAAAACGAACCCTGCTCTCCTGGTTAATCGACTCTGGAACGGTTTCTGTGGGTGAAAAGGTGCAATATATGAACCTTCGAAAGACACGGGTAATGCAAGAAGGCTGGATAACTAGAGATGGAATCCGTTGTGGTTGCTGCAGCAAAATAGTAACAATTATAAGGTTTGAGCTTCATGCAGGAAGCAAACTTGGCAAGCCTTTCCAGAACATTTTTGTAGAGTCTGGTCAGTCCTTGATGCAGTGTCAGATTGATGCTTGGAATAAACAAGAAGAGTCAGAAAGGAAGGGGTTTCATGCTGTAGATATTGATGGTGATGATCCTAATGATGATACCTGTTGCTTATGTGGGGACGGTGGAGATTTGATCTGCTGTGATGGCTGCCCATCAACCTTTCACCTGAGCTGCTTAGATATGCAGGTACCATAGGCAGGTTGATATTACAGATTCTCATCCAAACCTTTATTTCATTATTGTGAAATAATTCATCTGTTATGGAACTTAACATTTTTATAATGTTGTTCCTTGTTCAGCCCCTAACTACCTCTCCCAGACCCTACTTTCAAGTGGGATATATTGTGGTTTGGTTTCTTTATACTTTTTTGGCTACGTGGTTGTTACATATTTGTCTACAATTACCTCATGAAAACTGCTATTAGTCTGAGGATTGGGTGGTTAGGGGGCTGAACAAGGTGCTCCATAATCCAGCTACATATTGAAAAAACCCGAAGCAGGTGTTTAAGAGAATGTCACCTCATTGTTATGTATAGACCGATACTATATATGTAGCTTCCTTAACAGGTGGATTGGTTTCTTGTCTCTTCTCTTATTTCAGATGCTTCCTCAAGGTGATTGGCACTGTCCAAATTGTGCCTGCAAATATTGTGAAGTAGTTGGTGGATATTGCACCAAGGCTAGCGACAAAACTGAAAGTTCACTTCTTACATGCTGCCTTTGTGAGGAAAAATGTAATAGTTCTCTTCTAAAAAAGACATTTTAGTCTTTGTGCATACTTATAAGCTCATTACCTTGTATTATTTGAACTTTGAAATACAACTTACTTCTCTTGCAGATCATAAATCATGCAGCCCCGAGATGGATGACAAGCCTGTTGATTCCGATGATCTGGACTTTTCTTTCTGTGGGCAGAACTGCCGTGAGGTATTATAGTTTTCTATCTTATGATCTGGATATAAGTAAAATGATAAAAGTATTATGATGAGCCTGACTTGGAATTAAGGCTTTAAATGCTGAAAGCTAGAGTTGTGAAAGATTATTTAAGGCTAGATATCAGAATTAGGAGAGGGAGATTTTTTTGACGGAGCTTCTTTAAAACAAACACTTGTCCAGGGGAAGGTATGATTTTGATATAAGAGCATCTTTTAACAGATTCTCTATAAGTTCTCCAAAATAAAGATTCAAAACTTAAAATTTTCTAAATAAATTACATTCAATTTCAAAAGCTTCTCTATTTTAGAGATTTCAACATTAATATTATCATTAAAATATTCAATATATTTATTACCCCCAGAAAATTATAAAAAAAACTTTAGAAAGAGAGAGAGTGGGAAACAATTAAAAATATATTTCTCTCTTCTAGCTTTAAATTTTAGAGAGTTCTCAAAATTTGGAGAATTTTATCTTTTCTCTCTTGTTTTCTGTAGTTTAGAGAATCTGTTGGAGCAAAAAACCCTGCATTTTCTCTATTTTAGAGGATCTGTTGGAGATGCTCTAAATGGACCAACCATTTCATTCAGTTTCATTTCATATATTTGATGATCATCACACTGTCTTCCCTTAAAAGGATCAATGTTTTCATGGATTAAGAGAAAAGTCTGGGTAGCAAGGCAAAGGAAGCTTTTCATCTTTATGATGGCTTCTTCAATACTAGCATTCTGCAATGGGGTGAGGACCTGTCTGTTGTCAATTAAAATGAACTTGGATACCTGAGGGGGGGCCCACAACAATGTCTTCCTCAGATGCCACGGTAGGAAATTAGGAATAACCTGCTGGACTGAGCTTCTGTCTCCCACTTTTATTTATGCTACTGTACATGGAAAATGGGATATCTAATGGAAGTGTCATGCTGTTGAAGTGGGTAGGAAACAGTGGCAAACTTGAAAATTATTATCATATCACCATTGAACTAGATTAAACCAAGAGACTCAGTGTTTAAGTGAGCGGGTACTTATGCCTCCCAATTATATCTTTTTTCTGTATATTGATTGACCCTTCCTATGCAGCCATTATTCTAGTAGTGTAGGTTGTGCCATGAGAAGCTTTACTCCCCAGAACTCACTCATGGAATTGTCCTTGTCACTTAGGTTGGACCCATGTAATTTCCACACACATTGTAACGGGTGGTGGCTAATTGTTTGGTAGAGAATGGGTATTAATGCCGACGAGTAGTTTTATGTGCAAAACCTATGAGTTGTTAACCATAAAATTAAGAGCCCTTGAGATTTTGGTAGTCATCTGATTAAGTCCTTGAGAATTTGGTAGTTCTTGGCATTGGCAATAAATTCATTTGCTTCTTTAAAAATTCAATGCATTATATGAAATGTGTAAGAAAAACATTAAAATACAATAAATCATATATAAGAAACATAAGATATTATCACTCGCAACAATAAGAATATTATAATTTGAGAATCTAGTGCTAGGCTCATATGGCTAGGTTGGTTGGTGCTTTGTTCTTCACAACACGGTCCTCTGGTACCAAGTCATGTATTCTTTAGTAAAGAGGTACAGGGCCAGGCCTTTTTGGGCCTAGGACCGGGACTGCAATGCTTGCTTTCGATGATGGATAAAAAAGCCTGGGCAGGCTTTTGAATCTGAAATAAGTCCCGATTGGGGCCTGCGGGCTTTTCGGGCTGGGCTTTGGGATTTAACTTTTGTTTTACTATGAATATAAGAGTAAACTACTTTTTTAAGTACTAAAAGTAATTTTACAACTACTACTCTAATCTAACTTTAAGTTTAAAATTTAAACTCTAACCAAAAAAAATTTATGACTTCAAATTATAAAAACAAATTCTTTATGCAAATAAACTATTAAGATTATTGAAACAATTTAACAATTTAAAAAGAATTCCTCCATCAATTATATTAATTAAATAAAGTTATTAATTTTACCACTTTGATGTATAAAAAGATGGAATAAGATCGGTATCAAATTAAAATCATTTGAACTTCAATAAAATAAAATTGTATATAATAAATTAGAATCTTTCGGGTTTTGAAATCTGTGCTCTTCGTCTTTTATTTGCGTCACGTAAAAAACTGGGCTTCATTATTCTTGAGTCGTCCTTAATCTTTGTTTTTCATTTCTTTAGTTATTTGTTTCTTCGGGATTCAATATTCTTGGGTTTCATCATCTTCATCTTTTGCAGTAATTTCTAAGTAATCGGTAGTGTCGTTTGGAGTGGTGAATGTGTTATGCTCTTGCTCCAACACGTCATCTTCGATTTCAACAAGTCCGCTCTCCAATGATTCTCTATCTTGAATTCTTTTGTTGCTATCATAGTAGACCTTCAAACATGCACACATCTCCATCGATTCTTTCAAAATATGCGACCTCGGATCATTGTTGTTAGAAGCACGCTCAAGTGCGCCTAGGCTTTGAGGCTCATAAGGCTCGAGGTCTTGGGCTTTATAAAAAAGTCGAGGCTTGACGTATTCACGAGGCTCACTAAGGCGTTGTGCCTTGGCCGAGGCGCCTTGTGGGCCTAGGCGCGCCTCATAAAGAGTTACTAAATACTTAGTCAAACCATATTATTAAATAAGTTTTCTCATCTTCTCATTTCCTAGACTTCTTAGAAAAAGAGTTACTGCCTCCGCCTTGGAATAAGTGTCCATATTTCTATTTTAGCTTGTCCCGAAATAAATGTCCACTTCAAAAAAATAAGTGCATACTTCTCGTTCTACCCTTAATTATGAAATGAAGAAATTAATTACTCTCTATTATTAAGGGTAACTATGTCATTTAGTTCATTAAAAGCGTAATAATTACACTTCTCTAAATTGTGTGGCTTTTTCATTGTGGACACTTATTTTGGGACGGGGGAGTATTATATAGATAAGTCAAACCCTAATATTAGAAACTCAGTCCTTAGAACTTCAAGTCTCCTATATAAATACCTAGACCTTAAAACTTCTCCTCATAGCTCATGCTTTAAGCCCTTCTCCCTTTTGCCCAAAGTTGTTCAGGCGCGCCTAGGCTCTGAGGCTCATAAGGGCCAAGGTCTTGTGCTTTTTAAAGTCGAGGCTAGGCATATTTACGAGGCTCACTAAGGCCTTGCACCTTGGTTGAGGGGCCTTGTGGGCCTAGACGCTCCCATAAAGAGTTATTAAATACCAAATCAAACCCCAATATTAAATAAGCTTTTCTCATCGTCATATCTTCTAGACTTCTTAAAAAATGATCTATTAAATAGATGACATAAGTCAAATTTAGAAGAATATTATAATATGTCTTTAGGAATCTACAAGACTTTTATCGGGCACATATTATCTAACGAGTAATTTACTACTCCCACAATTATTAATGATGGCAACTAATTTAAAAGCATATGAATGTGATTATGTCTTGTTGCATGTAGTACGTGACATAAGGAGTAAATTATTAAAATATCTTATGGAATTACCTCACGTTTTCACATGTGCCTCGGCTTTAAACCCTTCACTAAATGTATCTAATGTTGAAAGTTTAATAGATGAAATATCTTATGCATTAAGTTGTGAAGATTTAGGGGGTGTTTAGTTAGAGGTATTAAGCAGTCATTAACAGGATTGAATATAAAAAGAAACTGCTTGGTTTTATATAATATAATTGATTCATTCCCCCAAGAAGGCCAAATTTTCATTCCGGTTAAACCGGGGGGAACGAAAATTCACACCCATTTTCATTCACTGTCATTTTCTTTCTTATTTCCATTCCCCTTAACCAAAAGCCCCTTTAGACAAGGATCATGCCACTAATGCTAAACTGAAGTTTAAATTTGTGTTTAAGTAACTATTATAACATATGACGATATTTACAGAAACAAGAGATCAAATGAACAAAGAGTAAGTACAAGTTCTAGTCGAGGAGGGAACTTTCTTTGTAACTCTATTGCCAATAAAGCAAATAAAAATAAACGAGTAAGTTCGAATTTAGATGAATTTTTTTGTACATGGGTAGTCATTTTTTTTGTGTAAGAGTGGAGGCAACACCAAACACAGGACGACGAAGATTCTATGAACATGGTGTGGTTATGGAGTTCTATGGTTCCTAAAATAAGTGATACAATGATGTTCATGGATAATGCAAAGGATACCTAGAATGCAGTTCTAGAAACTTATTCCAAAGCAAAAGATGCGTCCCAGGTGTACGAGGTGAAGTTTAAGACTATGGCAGCAAATCAAGGAAGCAAATTCGTAACCGAGTATGCCAATCAACTAAAGGGAACTGTTGGAAGTTAAGATTATGGCACACGAAGCAAACTGTTGGAAGTTACATGGGCAAGCCTTCAAGTCATGAGTGGGGGCAGAAAGGTGCATTAATACGGGACAAAGCACAAGCTCATGTTGCTGTTGATCCAACACAAGAAGGCAAACAAGAACCAGCTAGCCTTAATCAGGAAGAAATGGAAAGGCTAAGATCTTTTTTCAGCACTCTTGAAAGGCTTTTTGGCTCTTATTTCCCACAAGTATTTGTTCATTAGCCTATTTAGGTAAGCACTGTTCATTAGATTCGGGAGCCACCAACCACGACCCACTTTCCAAACATTTTTCTACATAATCACCTTGTCCTAGTAACAAAAAAATTGCCACAGTAGATGGATTTCTAACTACCGTAGCTGGTATAGGAGATGTCCAAATCATCCCATTCATAACCTTAAAAATGTCTCCATGTTCCAAAATTATCCACTAATCTGGTCTCTGTACAAAAACTCGCACAAGATTTGCTTTGTAAGGTGGTATTTTATGATGAAATATTGTGTATTTGAGGAAAAGGATTTGGGGAGGATGATTGGACTTGCTAAGGAAAAGGATGGTCTTTATTGTCTTGAGAGGCCGGCCAAAACCAGATTGTCTCACTCTCTCGTATCAGAATCCACTCTATATAATAAACAAAAAATCCTACTTCATCATTATCGTTTAGGTCATCCCTCGTTAGGATCGTTAATTTTTTTTCTTATTTATTTACAAAGCTTTATGTTGAAAGCCTTCATTGTGAGGTATGCAAGCGTGCTAAACACATGTAGACCTCTTTCCCGGTTAGTAATAAAAGAAACACTTCTCTTTTTTATCTTATTCATATTGATATTTGGGGTCCATCTAATGTTTTTGGTGCACAACAGTTTGTAACATTCGTTGATGATTGTATACGAGTTACTTGCGTTTTATTGCTCAAACATAAATCCAATTTTAGCTTTGTTCTCCCCAACTTCTTGATGATAAAAAAATCAGTTTGGGGTTCATATTAGAAGGTTAAGATATGATAATTGTTGAGATTGCCATGCTGTTATATCGGTCAGAATACGAAATATCGGTCAGGACCGATGTAACACCCCCGTCCCTCGTGGTCAAAGACGGGAGATGCCACAATTGGAATAAAACAAACAACGTGCTATATAAACCAGAGCGGCTAATAAAATTTACCAAAAGATAATTACATAACCACAAACGGAGATAACGTGTCTCAAAATACGGTCCCAAAATATCAGTATGTCTACATTAGTCATCAAAAGTTTAACAAAAGTATGACTTAATGGGTTATCTTCAATATTGTCATCTCC
>NC_037544.1:27477242-27489180 GCF_001531365.2 Cynara cardunculus var. scolymus | reverse complement strand
TTAAACATATACCCACAATCTAACCATAATGAAACTATAATATACCCTTTTCATTTCTACATCAATATAACCAGTTCTAACATTCTAAACATCAAATATATCATGATTTTGACAACATCAATCCGTAAACTTAGATATAAACACAGTTTATAAACCGGTCTAAATAACCCTAATATAAACACCTTAATAAAATTGAATGAAATTTGTACCTTTAAGAAGGGTTCGAAGAGTGGATTCCGAATATAAAATTGTTACTTTGATTTCCTTAACAACTTGATGTGAAATTCAGAGAGAAGATGAAGATTTTGAAGAAAGAGAAAAGAGATGAGAGATTGAGCTGAGAGAATGGCGGTGATAACCGCCTCTCATATCATATGCATATGTATATATATATAATTAATTTTTTTTATTTAATTATATATATATGTGTAACCGCCAACATATATATATATATATATTATTTAATTTTATATATATATATATATATATATATATAATTTAACTATTTAATGGTTTTAACCCTTCAAGTTAGATTCCCAACTTTACGTCAATATAGGTATAAACACATTTTTGACGCAAAACTAGTCTAGGGTACAAATTGGTTAAGCATAAGGTACAAATATATTATGCATAATTCTACCAAAAATTCACTTAACCCAATTGTACGAGTTAACGGAACACGGATATTATAACCGATATTCGATATATCGGTTATATCGGTGATATATCGGATATATCGGTGATATATCGGAAATAGCCGTTAACATAATATTTCTTAGAATTATATATATAATATGCATTAATTAGAGTTTAGAAATATAGTTTCAAAATTAAAACATCACATCATCTAAAGTACACCATACATAATTTTTTTTGGTTGGATCTTTCCATACCCCCCATTCCCAAGCCATATCTCCATTGACGCATTTTGTACCCGCGTCTGATGAAGTAGTAGTAGTAATCGGGGTCACAGATGCCCTTGAAGATTGACCCCCTTCTCTACTTTCCGTTGCTTTTTTTAGTAATTAAGTTCCTAGTTCTAACTTCTAACTTCTAACTAAGACAAATAAGAATAATCAAGTGAGTGGGTGGGTGATAGTAAGACTTGGAGGCTGGATTACAGTTGCTGCCAGCTATGCTGTTAATGTCGCTGGCTCTGTTGCTGTCGCTGGCTCTATTGTTGTGGCTGTACTCTGTAGCAACCTTGTAAGCAGAGGAGATCGAGAAGAGATCGAGAAGTGTCGATTACAGTTGCTGCTGTGGCTGTAGCAACCTGGTAAGCAGAGGAGATCGAGAAGAGATCGAGAAGTGTCGATTACAGTTGCTGTTGTGGCTGTAGCAACCTGGTAAGCAGAGGAGATCGAGAAGAGAGACCGAGAAAAGAAGAAGACGTTGTGAGAAGAGAGACCGTGAACATGAAGAGAGACCGTGAACGTGAACTCGAAGCCGTGAGAAGAAGAAGTCGAAGTTGTGAGAAGAAGTCTGAAGTTGAAGTAGTGAACTCGTGATTAACTCAAGAAAGAAGAAGACGTTGTGGAGTAAGGAAGCTTCACTGATTTCAGATTCAGACCTAATTTAGCACAAAAAATTAGGCCCATGGAATAACAAAAGCCCAAAATTTTAAACCTTATAAAATCGGTATATCGGTCCGGTTTTTACCTCAAAATATCGCTAAAAATCGCTAAATATCGCCGATAATATCGGCCCCGATATTTTGACCGATTTTTTTCCTAGGAGCGATATCCGATATATCGCCGATATATCGCGATATTAACAGCATAGCGAGATTGTTTCAATCGAATCCCCAATTCCTACTGTCAAAAAGATGGAATAATCCATGAGTCTTCATGTATTAAAACACTTCAAGAAAGCGGGGTTGCAGAAAGGAAAAATGGGCATCTATTAGACCAAATTAGAGCGTCATTATTTCAAATAAACATGCAATGGCATTTGTTTTTTTTTTTTTTTTGGGGGGGGGGAGCCATTCTCATAGCCACTTACCTGATCAATAGACTCCCTATACAAGTTCTAGAATTCAAAAACCCAATCGAGGTGATTTCCTCCTTTTACCCTAACATGTCCATCTCCAACAACCTTTGTACCTCACATCTTTGGGTGTGTCTTTACGGGATATTCCTCAACCCAAAATGGGTATAAATGCTATCATCCTCCATCCAAGAAGTTGTTTGTGTCAAGAGATATGACATTTAGTGAAAAAGATGCGTATTTGACCCGATCTTATCTTCGGGGGGAGAATAGTATGGAAGCTTGGAGATTCTTGTTGAATTGTTTGATTTGTCTCAATCCACACCCGTCCCTAATCCTACTCATGGCCCTACTCCATAACCTGTCACCCATATTTTTGATCCTGCTCACAATTATGATCCTATTCATGGTTCACAAGTTCCAGAACCAATAACATTCCCACCAGTCCCTGAACCTACTCCTAACACACAAATCCAAGAGTCTGAAAGCATATGGTTCTGAAAGAACTTGGTGTACTCAAGACAAAAAAGGAACATTCCTAAATCTGAGCAAGTTCTAGAATCTAACACATATCCTTTAAATGAGGCATCATTTTTTGATCCCCCACTCTTACATAAGGAAGCTAAATCTTAGATTGTGACAAGACATCCCGATTGCCTTCAGAAAGGGAACGAAAGAATGCACAAAAAGACCATTATACCCTTTATCACACTACCTATCCTTTCGAAAATTCTCTCTTACCTACAAAGTCTTCCTTTTTAACCGTAACTCCATCACCATCCTCACTACCCTATCCGAGGCATTATTTGATGGAACATGGAAGCAATCCATGAATCTTGAAATGCAGGCGCTTGAGAAAAGCAAAACTTGGTAGGTAAAATTGCCACAAGGGAAAAGGAATGGGTCTATACCGTGAAGTATAGGGCTGATGGGTCAAGAGGTATAAAGCGAGGTTGGTAGCCAAGGGATATACATAGACTTTTGGTATTGATTACTTGGAGGCATTTGTGTCGGTTGCAAAGATGAATACCGTTAAGAGTAATTTTGTCCCTAGCTGCTAACCTTGGTTGGGAATTACATAAATTTGATGTAAAGAATGCATTCCTGGATGGAGAACTTGAAGAGGAGATTTACATGGAAGTAGGGAATGGTTATGAAAAAAGGATGGGTCCAATACAGTGTGGAAATTAAGAAGGCATCGTATGGTTTGAAACAATCTCCTCGGGCATGGTTTGGGAGATTCTCCAAAAGTATAGTAGCCAATCAAAGTCAAGGGGATCACAATTTGTTCATCAAGCACTCAAACTCCGGGGGAATGATGGTTCCTACCAGTATATGTGGCCGATATCATTGTGACCGGTAATGATGAGAAGGAGCAACAACCCTTGAGTCAGTGTGTGGACAAAATTTTTGAGATCAAGACGTTGGGAAGATTGAAGTATGTCCTTGGAATTGAAGTTGCTCATTCTAGAAAGGGGATTTTTATATCTCGACGGAAGTATGTTACGTGTTTGCTTATAGAAACAGGATAAGGTGCATGTAAACCAACAAGTACTCCTGTAGACCCGAACCATAAACCGGGAAATGCAGAAGAATATGCCATTGTGAACAAAGAATTGTATCATGGTCTTGTAGGGAGACTCATATACTTGTCTCATACCTGGATATACTGTATGTTGTAAGCGTGATTAGTCAGTTCATGCATAATCCTAAGGAGACTCACTTGCGAGCTTCACACCGAATTTTACAGTACCTCAAAGGAACCAGGGAAAGGAATCTTATTCGAAAGAAACGACAGTGTGACCTTTGAAGCCTATATTGATGCAAGCTATGTTGCTTCACCGGTTGACAATAGATCAACAACAGCGTACTGCACCTTCCTTGGACGAAACCTTGTGACGTGGAGAAGCAAGAAAAAGAGTTTCATAGCACGGTCTAGCAGGAAGCATAATTCCGAGCAATGGCACACAGTATATGTGAATTATTATGGTTGAAATCATCCTAAAGGATTTGAAGATTAACAGGGAAGGGCCAATGAAACTCTATTGCGACAATAAGTCAACAATAAACATTGCTCACAATCTTGTTTAGCATGATGGCTCCAAACATATCGAAGTTGACAAGGAGAAGCTAGACAGTGGCCTAATATGTACCCCATTTGTGCCAACTCATGAGCAACTTGCGGACATTTTCACTAAGGGGATAAGTAGACATTGTTTAAGAAGATGATATCCAGGTTAAGAATGGGGAATTCCCACTCACCAGCTTGAGGGGGAATGTAGGAAAATGTTAATGATTTTGTATTTAATTAAGAGAAAGGAGATCGTATATAATCCCATAGAATCATGATTGTGTATAATCCCATAAAATCAGGGATTTTATAGGATATTTTCCTTATATTAAGGCTTAGCCTTATGTATATATTCTGTACGATTTCTATCAGCATTCATCTCATTGGTAACTCTAAAAATCTGTTGATAATCATGTACGTAAATTATCAAATTATAAGGAATACAAGTTCTTGACTTATTTAACAGTCAGTATTGAGGAAAAATATCAGATCTGTAGTTTCCCATCAATAATTTGGTACAACCAGCAATGTGTTCTCCTTCTATATGTAGCTTTGTACAATTCCCTAGATAAATAACCAAGCATGGCCACCTCTTTAGATCCTCAAGAATCTCAAATACTTTGCATGCATGGTTGTCATGGTTTACATATATGCATCCGTAAGTATGTGTTGCTTCCGAAGCTGGAACATTTATCTCTGAGATATGCAGGGCTTGGATATGAAGCCTCCGAAGTTGATTTATGCCATTGGTGGCTTACACTTCAAGCATCTCGTTAATGCTTCTTTTAGCAACTAATGGTTGCATTAAGCATTTCTAAGAAGTGACGAGAATGGATTTTGAGAGGCATAAATTAATTGGTTTAATTTTTGATCAAATAATCAAACCAAGTGGCTGGTTAAGAAGTCGATAGCCCAAGTAAAAAAGTTCTCCCAAATTATTGTACACCTGGATGTTTAGTAACTTAATTACTTTGAACACTATTTAGAAGTTAGAACAGTGATGTACAAGTATATGCCTAAATGCAAATTGGGCCACTTTCCATCCTTCGTTTGAGATGACTAATCTTATGGCATTGAGATGAAAGTTCTTTTGAGTCGTTTTATCATCTCACTTTGCTTGTGTTCATCAATCAACTTTTCTTACTTGGAGGTAATATTTTTGTTCCTTTCTGAGTGTTACAATAAAAGTCCTAATCTTGAACAACTTGATCATCCTTCTTTTGCAGCTATACTGCAGCTTGCAGAAGCTTCTTTGGATCAAGCATGAACTGGATTCAGGATTCTCCTGGTCGCTTATCCATCGATCCGATCCATTACCAGATGTGTCATCTGTAAATTTTTCTCAAAGAGCAGAATGCAATTCTAAGCTAGCTATTGCCCAGTTGGTCATGGATGAGTGTTTTCTGCCCATCGTTGACAGGAGAAGTGGCATCAGTCTAATTCATAACGTTGTGTATAATTGTGGGTAAGTTGTACACATTGAAATTGTAGAAAGTTTCTTTTCTGGGATGACCATGTCAATCCAATTCTTTCGGGAAAGTTCTAAACGAATTTTTCTTATTTGCCCACATAGTTATTACTACAGAAGTATTCATGACATTGATTTGGTCCTCAGTATTTGGTCTAGCTGAAAATTTAAGATTTAATTTAGAGCACCTTCCTATTTTGGTCATGTTGGAAGGAGTTTACACATTTGACTAGTTTTAATGTGTAAGGTGAATTGTTGCAATGTTATATGGAATGAGGTTATTATCATTGATATACACATGACAGATTTGTACATATCTGTATGTCAGCAAGATATGTTCACCTGCCTCCCCCCCCCAACCCCAATTTTCTCATCTCACTTTTCACTTCCATTTTCTAATTTATGTACATGAAAATATGTTAAATTGTGCAAGATTAAGGCACCTTAACATGGGTATGTCAAATGTTTTTTTTTTGGTCAATTTTGTTGGTATGGTGTAGCTTTGGGTAATTAAAAACAAACCAAACTCACTCTGGGGAGGGTAGGATATACTCTGAGGGCAAGTTCAAATGAGAACCATAAATATTTTGCAAATTGGGGAACCACCCTATTTCATGTAGTATTCATGATGCATATCCCTCAATAATCATGAATATCTGTCACGACATTTATCATGAATACTACGTGAAATAGGTGGTTCCGTGGTTCTCAAAGTATTTATGTTTCTCATTTGAACCTGCCCGTACACTCCGATATTTACATTCTTCTACTTACCCTACAAAATAACCGTACTACATAATACATACAATGGGGGTCTTTTCCATGATGTGCATCGGATACCTGCTTCTATTGTATTTTTGTGTTGCATGACAAAATCTCGGTATTTTTCTGTAGATCAAACTTTAGCCGGTTAAACTACAGTGGCTTCTTCACAGCCATTTTGGAGAGGGGTGATGAAATGATTTGTGCTGCATCCATCAGGTAGGAAACGTTTACAATTATTGTTCTAGAAGTTGGCTGTGTGTGTTTTTGGGCAGTGGATGCTGTTTATTGTTATTGGAACTTCTGACTTTATATTCAATCGTATTCCTAGGATCCATGGAACTCAACTAGCTGAGATGCCATTTATTGGGACCCGCGATATGTATAGACGCCAAGGGATGTGTCGTCGCCTATTGCATGCTATTGAATCAGTAAGGAGATTATGTATATTGCATTGCTTGTGTTGTGCATCTTCAAAACAAATTTTCTCAGTCACGTGTCATTACCAAACTAAACGAATCTAGTATATCTTAACTGGAGGTGGCATCCTGGGGTATGATGTAGGCAGACCTAACCTTTACCCCAAAGAGTAGAACAGTTTTCTCGTGAAGACCCCTGGCGTATGAAAAGTGTCTCATTGCTTTTGCTTGTATCGATCTTCTCTAAATTTAAGCATACCTGCTTTTCTCCCTCTCACACACTTTTCACAAGCTGGGGGTCTTCATGGAAACAACCACTCTACTATTTGAGGTAGTGGTCAGGTCTGCATACATCTAACCCACCCCAGACCCCACATCCGGGTGGGATAAACTGGAGTCATTTGATTTGGTTGGGTTTGGTTTGGGTGAATTACTTTGTAATGCTTCCCTTTTCAGGCCCTCTCCTCCATCAAAGTTGAGAAGTTGGTTATTCCCGCTATCGAAGAACATTTGCATACATGGACTAATGCTTTTGGCTTCAACCGACTTGAAGATTCATGCAAACAAGAATTGTCTTCAGTTAATATGTTGGTGTTTCCTGGAACAGATATGTTACAAAAGCCGCTAATGAAGCAAAATATAACTTCAGTCGAAGGTTTACCATTCGACAGCCAGTTTTTTTAAATTTCTCCATATTACTCTTTCCAATTTAGTAAAAACTTAAGTTTCTTTATGGGTGCTGTAGGCAAGAAAGGTGTTGAAGTAGAAGATTGCAATAAATCAGAATTGAAAGATACAGCCATGGAGGATGGAAACCATTCTGAACCTGAAATCCGGTTATCTGGAAAGAAATATGATAGGCAATCCGATACCAATGCTCTAAAAAATGTGGAGGATGGGAATGAGACTGCTGAAGGAAATGCTGGTGCTGATTCCAGTTCCATGGTAGAAACAATTGATTTGCAGAATGACAATGAGACGGCAATCAGGATTACTGATGCCAATTCACTTCAATCCCAAGTTCCTGATACCATTTCCACAGACATTTCCCATGAACCTCAACTTCAAGTTGCAGCAAAGGACTCTGTTTCCACTGATGAACATTCTGATTCCATTCCTGCACAGAATGGCAATGTCACTGGTTTACCTTCACCTCGATCA
This sequence comes from Cynara cardunculus var. scolymus, assembly GCF_001531365.2. NCBI lineage: Eukaryota > Viridiplantae > Streptophyta > Magnoliopsida > Asterales > Asteraceae > Cynara > Cynara cardunculus. Next base: position 27,481,313 of record NC_037544.1, on the reverse strand, counting down.
CCTCCTGATATTCCACTGGAACCAGACCTTGAATTCCCAGGAAAGGAATCTGCCTCTATAGATGTACAGTCTGTTTCCATGGAAAAAGAGATTGATGTGCAGGACGCAACAGGAGTGTCTGATTCCATTGTTGCTCATTGTACAAGAAAATGAAGAAACATATAGAAAGGAGGACATCATATACACATTTTCTTGTGTAGAATCCCATTTGTTTTTAAAATGAGTTGCTTTGCAGTTTTCTAATATTGGAGGCAAGTACACCATAAATATCGAACTTGGAACGACAGCAAGTGTGATCCTAAAATGAAAACTTTACCATCAATGTGAACTATAACGAGTGGCTTATCATTTGTATATTATGCAACAATAACAAGGTTATGCTTTATTGGCATTTCGAGTTAAATGCAAATTTCGTCCTTGTGATTTACACAAATTAAAGACTATTGACCCTAAAAATACTTCACAAAAATTAATAAGTAGTTGTAGGGACCGTAGTCGTTGACGGATGAAATTTGCATTTAACTTTGGAGTTCTCTTATTCCCTCAAACGCAGAAAACAATACCAATAGATAAACCTAACCACGGTTAGTTATGAGCTAGGTAAATTTGCCCTTCTTTATTTTGTACATGTATACACTTTGCAGTAGGCATTAAAACAGCAATGAACTTTGGAAATTTTCATATAGATATTTTTTGCAAAAATTGTTATAAGTCTGTTGGTTAGTTTTTTGTTTTTCATATATGTCATGAGATGTCATGTAGGTCTGTTTCTGACATTTTTTGGGCCCTGGACAATTTGTAAATTTTGGGCCTTCTATAATATGTACAAAAAAATCTTAAATAAATGTTTTTAATCATTAAAAAAAAAACTTTCATACAATAATAAATAATTCATACAAAACAACTTCTTCGAGTATTTCAGATACAAAATTATCAATAATAGCATCTAATTCATACAAAACTGTTAGTCCACAATATGATCAATCTTCATAAATCTTCATACAATCCATGGCAGATTAAGATAATCTTCAAGAACACTTGAAAGGAGAGTTGAGAGGATTAGTCAACAAGTCAAAGCTCTATTACGTACGTATTGTTTACAATGAAAGCTCTCTTCACAATTACACTAAAGACAAATGTATACATAGGGTCAAACTAAAACCCTTCTAGTCAAAGTCAACAATACAAGGAAAGTCAACACGATATCAATACAATTATAGACAATAGTAAACTTTCAAGGCAAATACAATTTAACACTGAAATTCAATCCCAACATTCCCCCCCCCCCTTTGTATTCAGGCTTGAAAGAAATTGCACACTTTGAATCTCGTTTGAACTGTCACTTTGAGCTCTTTATGACTTCTTCAAAAACTTCAAAATAAACTTCACTTTGAAATCTTCAGACGATCTTATGTTGAGAAAATCTTCTAACATTTTTCCCCTTGAATGTAGAACAGAAACGATCTTCTCATTTGACAATGAAGAACAAAATCAGCAACAAATTTCAAAAATGATCTTCAAGATATGATCTTCAAAGAATTTCTTCAGACAAACAAATTTTAACATTCTCCTCAAAAATGAATTTCTTCAGATAACGAACAAACATTTTCCCTCAAAATTAAACATTATCTACGATGAGAAATCTCTATCAGTAAATTTTTGTAAGGATGATCTTCACATTCAAAAACTCTCAGACATTGTAGCACAAAAATAATTTTCAGTAATAATCTCCAGTTACACTCCTTTGAGTCTTTTGCCGACCTTTGATGTTACTCCCCCTTGATTTTTATATCATATCAATTGAACATTTCATTCATTATTTCATACTCCCCCTTATGATGAAATGAGAATTATTAGCATCATACATCAGAATGAATGAAATCTTCAGCGAGAGCCGTCAATTCATAAAATTGTAAGTAGATCTTTGCAAATTCATTTGTATATTATTTTCAGATTAAAGGAATGAGAAAATAACAACCAATTTCGACTTATGAAATTGTTTTCAATCTTATAAAGATTGGCCTGTGAATATAACAAATATATTAAATACAACGGATGTACTTCATATATGAGACTTTTTGAAGTTCATCTCACCAGGTCTTCCTTTCAATTGAGTAGAGAGAGATTTTCACCAATATTGAAATTGTATTTCTTGATAGAAAAGTACAAATGATTAACAGCACTAATCAGAAATTATGAACTGAACTAATTACAATTAGTAAACTAAAGACTATTTATACTAGGAATTTACTAAGGCTAACAATTACAAAACAATTACAATGGGAGAACTTGAATACAACATTTAAGCACATCTTTGAATCCAACAATCTCCCCCTTTGGATTCAAGGTCGAGACATTGTAAATCTAGTCTTTCTAAGTCTAAGCAGTGTCTCTAGCCTCCTTAGTGCACTTTGATACTGCAATTTATCATCAAGCAGGTTCAAGGCATTGATCAGCAAATACCTCTCCTTTGGACTCATCCTCTCAGATTCCGTAGCTCTATCATTATCAGCTTTTCTCGTCTCAAACGCCCGTCTCACCATCCGTATAGTGCCATCATAGTATTTGTTCAGCTCACTGAATCTCATGAACTTTTTTATCCGACCTTCGGCACTGTACACCACCCCGAACTTCGATTCTTCAAGAATTATATACAAAGGATAGCCTTCAATATCTTCTAGCTCTTGATCTGGTCTCTTCAAGTTAATAATTCTTTGACTGTCTTCAAGACCCATTTGAACATCAAGAACCATTGATATTTTGACATGACTTCGCATAAATCTTTTGATAGCACTAAGATCAACAAGTGCTCCTTCTCTTCTGACCGTCATGTTCCGCAGTTCATGGTACATGTGCTCCAAGTCTTCTAAATAAAGGTTAGAGAAATCAGCTTTGCTAAATACCCAGACCTTCCCATCTTGTCGTGTAACAGTGAACACCGGATACCAAACTCTAAGGAGTTTTTGGGCATCAATTTTCTTGATTGAGACGACTCGATATTTGGTCCGAACTTGGCTGATTGGGAGACGCTTTGCCTTGAGAACGTGCTTGTACTCTAAATGATAGTCTCGGGTTTCTTTATGAATCCTAAGAATCTTGTCAGCACTGAGAGCTTTGCGGTGTCGGAGGAAGATACCAAAGTAAATGTCCTCCAGATAAGGTTCTCTGATCCTTGCACGATCATAACCTGGAACGTTGGCGTGAATTGCAAACGGCACATAGTTTTTTGTAAATATTTCAATTGGATCAAATGCCATTCTCGGAGTATCAGACGTACCAAGATCAACTGTAGTGGAGGGTTCAGGCAGAGTCTGATGATCACCCTGGAATTCTTCATTAATATTGTTGATCCTCTCTCTCAGTGATTTGATGATAATTCCTTTTTCCTTTTGATGTATTTTAGTTTCTGTATTTTCAGTTCCAGCGATCAATACACTGAGTATGTTCAGTGATCGCTGAAGAACTCACTTTGTAAATCATTCAGAGACAACAATACTTCAAGAAAACAACACTCACACCAAAGATCCTTCAGCAAACGTCGAAGACTGAAACTGAAGATTAGACTCTGGCGCGTATGTGATCTGAAGCGGTATTCAGTGATTACAAGCCTGTCTAACTATGTGTGAAGACTGCTCTAGCTTCAGCGAATGATGATGAGACCTTCAGGTCATTCCAACATTCAGCGATCAAAGAAAGTTTGCTTAGCACGATTGTTGTTGTTTTGTCCTTGCACACACAAAAGGACGAACCCATACCCTTACTAAAGATAGTACGGTACGGAGCCGATTAGTCGACTCTTTGTCCACCAACTTTAGGTAAGGATGTCTGTTCAAGAATAGTGCTTTTGTACTATTCACTGTAACAAAGGACAAGCCTTCCTGTTAAGGCTTGACACGCACTCTAAACCCTACCATACTGCATTAAATGGACATTTAATGCACTGGGTAGAAATAGAAGTGTTTCTTCTCCATGCAGAGTGCGCGCATCACTCTCTTCCCTCATTCTTACTTCAAGCTTCTTTCAGCTTAAAGTAAAAGATATTTTCTTTTAGCAATCTCTTTTCTTGTAATT
>NC_037544.1:27449124-27477142 GCF_001531365.2 Cynara cardunculus var. scolymus | reverse complement strand
ATCAACAAAAGTCAAACACCGTTCAAGAAACAAATACCGTTCAAGATAAACCGCTTACTTACCAAGCGGATTCCTAAACCGCACACTTACCTCACGATTGGTTAACCGGTCAAAATCCAATCAAGATATTAAACCGCTTACCATCTCAAGTGTTATCCGGTTTATTATTAATCCGCACAAGCTATGTCCGGTAACTAGCCGGATTAATAAACCGTTCAAGCAATYCTTCCAAGTGTTGTCCGGTTTTACCTATATTCAAAAACAACTAACACCACACGGATTGTTATACCGTACAAGTCTTATCCGGATAAAAATCAACCAAAAACATAAAATTTCACACTTTTTCCAAAAAAATGGATCAAAACATGAAAAAATATGAGTTTTTATAAACTTTTTCCMGAAAAACTAAAACTCGATTTTGGTCATTTTCAGCATCAAAACTTGTAAAAATCACAAAATGGTGTGAATCAAAGTTGTATAGAATGCAAAACCGAAACTGGCGATGTAAATCTTGATTAATAACACCCAAAAATGTGCAATTTATGACCCAAAAACCAATCTGGTAAAAAAATTCTCAAGAACAGCCAAGAACAGTGATGAACAAAGATGAATCAGATCGAAAAATTAACAAAAAATTCGTGCAAAATGTGTAAAATGGATATCTTCAAATCCAAACTGATGCAGCTTGCTTTGATACCAATTGAAAAGTCCAGATTTCATACAAATCTTGAAGTAATCTTCATCAAATCTCAAGAACAAAGATGAATGTAAGATAGATTGGAGAGAGAGAATTACTTTGCTGTCAAGTTACCTTTTTCTGATTAATGATGTAATCAATGTGTAATTACAATTACAAAGAAAAGACTATTTATACTAAGGAAATAAAACTAAGCTAATTACAATTAAGCTAAGTAAATGGAGAAACTTGAATACAACACTTTAGCTCTAATCTTGAACCCAACATGTTGAATTGTTGTGAGTGTTATATATTGATCATGTTGCCTAAAAAGTACAAGTACTTGTCTGGAAGTGAGAAAAGGAAAAAAAGTAAGTTAGTTGAACAATTGAAACAATCACAAAAAGGAGTCATGGATAAGTTTGTAAAGACCGTAGGTTCTTCTAATCAAGAGTTAGATGACTTAGATGAACAAGATGTTGAACATCCAAATATGAGTGAAGATAATGAAAAGATCGATGGTGTGAGTGAACATGAGGTCCCCAATAATACTGAAAAATTATCCATTGACGAACAATCAATTCCGTTTTTTGATATTTATGATCCAAGAAATTGGGTTAATCTTGATACTAAATCAAGAGACATCCTAGTTGAAAAAGGACCTATTAGAGAATTGGGTATCGTGTTCCCTTTAGATAACATGTCTAGACATTTTCATATGCTTATTATGATAGAAAGTTAAGTAATGGTGAAACTAGTGATCGAAAATGGTTACTTTATTCAAAATATGAGGATAAAGTGTATTGTTTTTGTTGTAAGTTGTTCAAGTCTAAGAATTATAGAAATTCAATAGCTAAGGAAGGATTTAGAGATTGGAAGCATCTTGGTGAGAGACTTAAAGAACATGAGAATAGTATTGAACATATGAATAACATGTTATCTTGGAATGAACTAAGAGTAAGACTGAACACAAACCAAACGATCGATAAAGACTTACAATAAGAGATTTTAAAAGAGAAAGAACGTTGGAGGCAAGTTTTAGTAAGAATAATTGTCGTTGTGAAGTGTCTTGCTAAGTATTCTTTTCCTTTTTGAGGATCAAATGAGAAGTTGTATCAACGACAATGGTAATTTTTTAGGGTTAATTGAAATGATTGAAGAATTTGATGTGATAATTCAAGATCATATTAGACGCATTCAAAATCATGAAGTTCATTATCATCATCTTGGCCCTAGAATTCAAAATGAGTTACTTTCTCTTTTGGCTCATAATGTTAAAAGTTCTATCATGAAAATTATTAGAGATGCTAAACATTTTTTTGCAATTCTTGACTGTACACCAGATGTGAGCCATCAAGAGCAAATGAGTTTAATCACACGATGCGTGAATATTTCCGATGATAAAATAAAAATAGAAGAGTATTTTATAGAGTTTTTAAAGGTTGATGATACATATGGTTTAGGGTTGTTCAATGAATTATTAGATCTACTTAAATCTCTCGATCTTAGTGTTAATGATGTGAGGGGTCAAGGTTATGATAATGGTTCTAACATGAAGGGAAAACACCAAGGGGCACAAAAATCGATTACTTGAAGTAAATCCAAAAGCGTTATATATGTCATGTGCTTGTCATAGCCTTAATCTAACTCTTAATGATATGGTTCATTCTTGTGTTAAAGCTGTTTCATTTTTTGGAATTGTTCAAAGCATATACACATTATTTGCTAGTTACAAAAGGTGGAAGATGTTACTTGATAATGTGTCAAACTTAATTGTAGAATCTTTGTGCAACACACGTTCGGAAAGTAGAATAAAAAGTGTCAAGACAATTAGATTTCAAGCTCCTCAGATAAGATCGGCTTTGCTTGAATTATGCAAATCATGTGATGATGCCAAGACGAAAAGTGAAGCGGAAAGTTTGGTAAGTGCAATTGAGAATTTTGAGTTTTTACTTGGTATGATTATTTGGTATGATGTTTTATTTGCAATAAATATGGTTAGTAAAAGGTTGCAATTAAAATATATGTACATTAATACTACCATGGAACAATTTGAAGGTGCAGTGAATTACTTTGAAAAGTATAGGAATGAAGGGTTTGCATCAAGTATGGATACTGCTAAACAATAGCATGTGAAATGAATATAGATCCTACATTTTTAATTAAACGTCATATTATTAGGAAAAAACAATTTGATGAAAATAATAATGAAGAAGAAATGCAAGCATTGGAAGATGAGGCTTTTAGAATTAATTATTTTTTAACCATTGTGGACATGACAATTTCTTCATTGAATAATATATTTGAACAATTAAAGAAATTTGAAAGTATTTTTGGATTCCTATTCGATTATGATAAACTAAAGTCATTGGATGAAAAATGAATTGATGAGATCTTATGTTCATTTTGGTGATACCTTTATCATAATATTGTGGCGGATATGGATGTAAATGATCTTTATTCTGAATTAAAGGTGTTGCATGTGATTTTGCCATATAAATCAATAACGGCAGTTGAAATTCTTGAGTTTGTCAAAGTTGTAGATTGTTACCCTAATGTTTCGGTTGCTTATTGAATTATGTTGACATTACCTGTGACCGTAGCATCTGTGGAAATGAGTTTTTCAAAAATTGATTGAAGACGTACTTTGAGGTCATCAATGTCACAAGAAAGGTTGAATGGATTGACTATGCATTGAAAAAGATATGCTTGATAATATTTGATTTAGATGCTATTATTGATGATTTTGCATCCAAAAATACTCGAAGAAGTTGTTTTTGCTAGGATTGAATTTCAGTGTTCAATTGTATTCGCCTTGAAAGTTTACTATTGTCTATAATTGTATTGATATTGTGCTTGACTTTCCTTGTATTGTTGACTTTGACTAGAAGGGTTTTAGTTTGACCCTATATATACATTTGTCTTTAGTATAATTGTGAGGAGAGCTTTCATTGTAAACAATACGTACATAATAGAGCTTTGACTTGTTGACTACTCCTCTTAACTCTCATCTCAAGTGTTCTTGAAGATTATCTTAATTTGTCATGGATTGTATGAAGATTTATGAAGATTGATCATATTGTGGACTAACATTTGGTATCAGAGCAGGTTATGCAAGAAATCAAGAGAAGAAATCATATATTTTGAAGAATCTTTGAAGAAAATTTTCTGAAGTTCATATTTTTTCATCTCATGTTCTTCATTTTTAAAGGAGTTTGATCCGAAAAAATTTCAAAATTTTGTGTTTTTGTGTTAAAATCAGGATCAAAGTGTGCATAATCATTTCGTAAATCTTTGTTATTCACAAAGATTTGCGTTTTGATTATTATTTTTTCGAGTTGTGATCAAATTTGTGAATTTGAAAATTTTTTATGTTCTTGAAAATTTCATAAAAATGGTCAGTTTTGATCCATTTTTGAGTAAAAAGTTAAAGTTTTTTTTTTGTTTTTGTGTGTTTTGATCGGATTAAATTTGGTCTAAATCGTTCACTTTTTGATCGGATTCAAACGGATTTGATTTACTTGCTTAAGGATTGTCCGTATAAGGCTGTAACTCGGACATAAGGTTGTCCGTATTCAAGAAAAATTGCACATAGGTATAACCGAGCTTGGTTTAAATCGTAAGGTGCCTTGACCGATTTAAGTGAACCTCGCACATAGTGATATCCGGATTTCATACTTAGTCGCGATTCACTCATTACTTGCATCCATATTCGGACATCACTGCATCCGGATTTGAGCTTCATCGGCCAGTGACTTAGAGTTTCTCGTGTCCGGTTTATCATTCACGGATAACACTTAGTCGCTATTCTCGTGTCCGGATTTAGTGTTGCTCGGACAACAAGGCTTCTGATTTAGCCTTCCTCGGTAATCTTAGTCGCGATCTGCTATTCCTCGGTAACAGGCGTGTCCGAGCTTGCATCTTCCTCGGCTGATCCCGTGTCCGATTTGGTCTATCCTCGGCTAGTGTCTTAGCTTTCTCGGCAACCACTTCACGATTTAGCAACTACTCGCATATCACCCTTGTCCAGACTTGACTCCTCGGCCAGCGACCAATTTCACTCGCGTCCAAATTTGAACTTTGGCCAAAAGTCTTATTTTTTTTTTCTAGTTGTATTCATATTTGAGGTGTCTTGGCAAAAGATTTGGTCATATTTTTTCAAGCAGTGTCCGATTTTAAAGCATTTTTTTTGCCAAATTTTGATATTTTTTCAAAACTGATTTTTATCCAGATTTCATTTTCTCGTTTTGAATCAGATTTTATCTGTATTTCACGTTTATCTGATTTTGAGAAATTTTGGACTGTTTTTGAGATTTTTGATCTGAATTGAAATGTTTTTTAATTGTGTTTAGCTGTTTTGAGATTTTTGATCTGATTTGTGTTGCGTAAACTGTTTTTGATTAGTTTTAACCGTTTTTGACCGTTTTTAACAGTTTTTAACTGTTTTCAACAGTTTTTACTGTTTTTACTGATTTTTAACTGTTTTTGCTGATTTTCTTATTTCTGAACTGTTTTTGAACTTTTCTGTGAATTTTTGAGCTTACAGATTATATCTTAAAGATTTTTGTTGAATTGTGATTTTCTTTGACTGATTTCATTCATTGCATTAGATTCGTTGATCAATCGTGAAATTTTGAAAAGGCGTCATTTTTCGAGTAGGAGAACAGGGAATTGAAAGAGAAGATTTCTAAATTAGAGGAAAGTTTGTTTGAGTTCAAAGAAAAGTATGTCAATATGTTTCGTGAGAATTTTCTTAATGAGAATTTTCTAAATTGAGGAAGGATTTTTGCATAAAATTGAAAAACTTGAGAACACTCTCAGTTCTGTTAGAAAAGAGTGTGATGAAGAGTTAAAAAGCTGGAGTAAGTCTAATAAAGTTTTGTTCAATAGAGTCCAAGAAGTTCAAAATGAACTAAATGTTGAGAGAAACTCTTCTGGACTAAAAAATACCAAGACTGAGGACTTTACAGAGAAATTTCATAAGTCTGGGAGTGATTTGATTGAGAGAGTGATTTGATTGAGTTAAGGAAGTTACTAGAATTAGAACAGAGAAAGGTTTTGGAAGTTGAACAGAGTTTGAATGTTGAAAGAACAGAAATATAGAAAGAGAAGAGAAGGATTCTTGATGTAGAGAAACGGTTTGGTATTGAACTCTAAAATGCTATTGAATCATATATCTGATTTTGAGCAGCTAATCATCTTGGAACGAGCCAAGATTGATAAAGAGAAGAAATAGATCAGAGAAGAATGTCTGAGCGAAAATCTGGAATGATCTGACTGCATTGCTAAAAAGCAGAAGGCTTTGGACGAAGAGAAAAAGTTGTTTGCTCTGGAAAAAGAGAAATACTGCTAAGAAATATGCAGTTATGGCAAAAGAGCTTGCAGAAAATAAAAAATGCCTCGACATTGTTTTCGAGAATGAAAATAGCAGCTCAGATGAAGAGAGACGAGAGTTTGATAAAAAGAAGAAGTTGTTTGAGAAGCTGAAGAAGGAGTTACAAGGTAAACTCCTAGATACTTCTAAGAAATTGTCTGATCTGAAGACAGAACTTGAAACTGAACTGAAAATGAGAACTGAACTCAAAGAGAAGTATGATTTAGTTGTTTGATGAACGAGACCATCTTTTAAAGAAAGTTAAAGACTTTTCTTGTGCTCAAAGCTCAACTGGTTCTCCTTCACAGTGTAAAACAAGCTTTTATGATTGTTCTAAATCTAACAGTTATTCTAGCAGCCCTAAATCAACTGTTTCTAAGAACTATTCTCGTTCTTCAAGTCAGTACTATCAAGGATATGTCATCGGATCACCCAATTATTCTTCTAAAGTTAAAAGTGTTTGGGTTAATAAATCTGAATCTGTTTCGTCTCGTAACTCTGTTGTTACTAACAATATTCTTCCTTGTTTTGTGAGATCTACTAATGATTTGATAAATCTTAGCAAGAGAAGGATCATGTGCTCCACATGCTCGACAACTAATTTTGTGAACAGGAAACGGTACAACAGGTGGACTGGAGACAGCAGATATCAAAAGAGCTGGAAAAGTAATAACAGGTATGATAACAATAACTGGTATGGATCTTATTATGTATATAATCATCCTATTAAAAGTGCTAAAAACATCTAATAAAAATAGATGGTTTGGCAGTTACAACATCCCACAACCTAATACTAACAAAGAAGGACCCAAGTTCGTTTGGGTACCAAAATCTGTTTGATCTGTTTTTGCATATGCGTCATTATTGCGTTGATCAGAGAATCATAACTATGATGCACAATTTCAGGGGGAGTTTGTAAACTGTTCAAATGAGGCTTCTAAACACTCAGTTTAGGACCCGTGCTAAAATGTTTGCATTTTTTATTATTTTGAGTTGAACTGAAATATTACTCAAATCTATTTTCTAGGGGGAGTCTCTAGAAATTTTTCAATAAAAGTTTTTGGAAAGTGAATTTTTTTGTGGAAACGAGTACATTCTCTGATCAGGTATTTCCTGAGATTTTACTTGCGTAATTTCTCATCGAACATAACTCCAATACCTGCTTCAGAGTATTTTTGAATTCCTCCGAAAAGAATGGTGGTAAGTTGATCACGCTCCTTTGAGACCCCGAAAAATGGACAAATTCCTTTTCTTAGGAACACATACAGGATTCGTCACTACAAAAACCATATATCTCTGACTCAAATTTATGAGATGATAAAATATGGCTATTCTTCAAACTGTTATTATCACGTCTCTTAAAATGAAAATCATTTTCGATGATACTATGCTCGTTTGTAATCAAAGGTTGTTTTTCTGATATATTTTACCTTGATTGATATACATTCGTTAATTCTTTGAATATCAGAATCTGTAAACTCGTACTTACAAATCTTCATTCATTTCTCTCACATACTGAATAATCTGATTTTGCGTATCACTCCTTGTTTGATTGTGCTTAAAAGTCAATGTTGGGTTCAAGGATGTGCTTAAATGTTATATTCAAGTTCTCCCATTGTAATTGTTTTGTAATTGTTAGCCTTAGTTAATTCCTAGTATAAATAGTCTTTAGTTTGCTAATTGTAATTAGTTCAGTTCATATTTATGATTAGTGTTGTTAATCATTTGAACTTTTCTCTCAAGAAATACAATTTCAATATTGGTGAAAATCTCTCTCTACTCAATCTTGATTGTGTTCTTGGATGATAATCTGATTTGTATGATTTTGGAAACATCAATTGGTATCAGAGCACAGATTGCAGCAATTTTTTTGCTCTAATCGCTTCAATTTTTAGTGTTAATTGTTAAAACTTGTACTACTAGATTCACAATTACTATCTGAACATCTTTGATCCACATCATTTTGAATTTTAATCAAGTTTTGAATTGATTTTGAGTGATTTTAGAGTTTACGAAAAAGTTTCTGTTCTTCAAAAACTCATAATTTTGCATGTTTTGATCCAAATTTTTGGTAAAAAGGTGTTAAAATTGTGTTTGTGTTTGAATATTAATCCGTATAACTCTTGATCGATTTAGTGTAAATCGCTTAGTGCGTGTACGATTTAAGACTTGTGATTCTGTGTGAATTGTGATTGTGTGATTTAGGATAAACTGGGTAAACCCTGAGCGATATAGATTTAAATCGCTTGTTGGTGTGTTCGATTTAGTGTTAAATTGGTTAAACGTTGTCCGATTAATTGATAAATCGATTGTAACCTGTGCGCTTTAAGATGGCAATTGAATCTTGAATATTGTGCGATTTAATTTTGGTCTCGTGTTTGTGCGATTTAGTGTTTGTACGATCTTTGACTTTGATCTGTTGAGCGGATTGTTAATTGACTTTTGTGCGAATTTGGACTTTCTTTGTTAAGCGATTTAATATTGTTTGACTTTGATATTTGAGCGGATTGAATTCTTTGATTTTTTGAACGGATTGAATTGTTTGAGCGGATTTGATCGTATGTTGAATTGTTGACTTGTTTGACTTGACTTGTTGACTTTTACATCCGTATTCAATTTTGTTAATTGTGCAAAAAATTTCTAAGTGTTTGAATTCACCGGATTTCTCATTCAGATTTATTGTGAATTATGCGTATCTAATCCGGATAACCTGTTTTGATTAAAATTCTTGACTATCTTTTTGTCCGGATATTTAATCCGGATAAGCTTGTCCGGACTTCTAATCTGGATAAGTCTTTGTGCTTAATTTTCTATGTCTTGAATGAGTGCAAATCCTTGTGTGTGATTTAATTGAAATAAATTTTTGAATCCTAATCCTTTAAATCAAATTTTGAACTGCAGAAGATCCGATATCATATAAATCTTATATAATTAGTTCAAGAGAAGCAATGGCTATTGGTACTGATACCAAGCAACCAGTACTGTTTAGAGAAGATTACAAACAGTGGAGAGACAGATTCCTGAACTTTATTGAAAAAATGAAAGAAGGTGAGTTGATTATGGAATCTCTGATGGAAGGACCTGCAGTTTTCTGGAGAGAAACACCTGACATCCCTGATGAAAGCAGACCTGCTCAAAGAGTAATTAAAGAGAAGTCCAGATACATTGCTGAAGAAAAGGATAGAGCACATGATGATGTGTTGTGCAAGTCATATATGATGCAAACACTGACCAATGACATTTACACAAGCATTTACAGTCACAAATCTTCTGGTCACAGCATGTGGGTACAGATAGAGAAAATGATGATGGGTTCCAGGGTGGGAACTCAGTTAAAAATCACTAATTGTATTTCTATGTATGAAGAGTTTAAGGCTAAAGAAGGAGAGAGCCTTGACGATGTATATGACAGGCTTACCAGATTGCTGAATGAGCTGACCAAGAATGGAATCTCTAAAACTGTCATAAAGATAAATGTTAAATTTCTTAGCAACTTACAACCAGAGTGGAAACCTTATGCCAATCATATCAGATTCAATAAATCCTTATCTGATATAGATATACGTGAGGTTTATGAAAATCTGAAACAAAACGATGAATAAGTTTTAGAGGTTCGAGATTCAAAGAAGAAAAAGGAAAAGGAAGTTGCTGATCCTTTGGCCTTTGTATCAGAGAAGAAGAGTAAAAGCAGATATGGGAAGCAAGTGAAAGAGATCAGTCAATCAAGTGAATCGGCAAGTGAAGGAAGCGACAGTTCTGACTCAGACTCAGAAATGACAGAATTCAAACATGCCATGGCAATGCTGACAAAAGCATTTCAAAAGAAGTTTCAGAAGAGACCGCACTCGAATAATCAGATATTCTCTTCAGGTTCAAAATACGAATTTAAAGATAAATTTGGTGAAAAGAAGAAATATGAAGAGAAGAGGTTCGAGAAGAAATATGAAAAGAAACCTGAAGAGAAGAAGAAATTTGTGAAAGGAGGAGCTGATGAAAATACAAAATGCTACAATTGTAGCAAGTTAGGTCACTTTGCAGTAAATTGCAGAAAGCCGGTAACAAGAAATACCGACTACTACAAGAACAAATTTCTTCTGTCAAAACAACGAGATGCGGGTAAAGCATTGATGGCTGAGGATGATCACTGGTTAAATCTAACCGATGAGGAGGAAGAGTCAGAAGTTGTGGCTCACATCTTCTTGATGGCTAAAACTGAAAATGATTCTTCAGATGAAGGAGATGAGGAGAATGCTGAGATTAATGAAGAGGTATTGGAAAACTCATGCATTAATCAGATGCAAAAGATGATGCTTAAACTCCAATCTTTTCAGCAACAATTAAAAACTGAAAAATTGCGTTCAAATAATTTTCAAAAAGAATTACAATCGCAAAAAAAAAATACATCAAACTCTTTGATGAAAATGGTGGAAATTTGGATTGGGCACAATCTTTACTATCTGAATCTAAATCATTTCATGAAAAATCCAACATCTTAAAAACCGAGTTATCTGATTCAAATGAACGATATAAGTCGTTAGAGTTAGTGAATGAAGTTCTAATTGTTAAAATTAGTAAGCTTGAATTACAAATTATTGATTTAAATGAAAAACTGAAAGCTAAGAAAGAAAATTTATATAAGAGAGGGCAGACTGATCAAACGATTTTTCTAAACAAACCCTCTGAGACAAGATTCTTTAACCCTCAGGAAGGGTTGGGGTATGAAAATCCGAAATTTTTAGGAAAAGCTTTATATTATACCCCAACTTTATATAAATTTGACTATCTTGATTGCGGACCCGATTTTCAAATAAATCTTCTGATGAAGTAGAAGAGCAAGAGGATTTTAACCGAAAAAGAAAAGACAAAATGCAAGTTCGGTTTGACTATAAAAACTTAAATGATAGCTACAAAACACAAGTCTCTGCACTTTCAATTGATTATTTTCACAGTTATTCAAAAGCAGAGCTTGAATCTAAACCAGTTGAACCAAAACTTTATACTCCAACTTTAATTTTAGAAAAACAAGTGGTTCAGTTAGAAAAGATTTTAAATGAAGAAAGCCTTTCATTTAATAAACAAAAGCAACAATTTTTAAATAAAATTGAAAATTTAGAAAATTCTAAAGTTAAAACAAAATGAGTTGAGTCTGAATATTTTTCGTGTGCTAAATCTTCAAGTGAAACTTTGGATTTAGAAAAATTAAATATTTTAAATGAAGAAATTAATTTTTCAGACATCTTGAATTCAGAGACCTGTTTGGACAATGAGATTGATCAGTTTGACTTTTCAAAGAAACTTCCCAGTCACGAGGATTTTCTTGTTAAAAATGAAATGACTGAGGATTCTGACTTAGCTTCAGATTTGAAAAAGAATTTTAATACAAAACATATTTCCGAGAATTGGTATTATAAAAGGAATAAAACTAAAAGGAATTCGAGGAAACAGAAGAAGCTTACTAATAAGAAAATTAAACATAAAGTTCATTGTTCATCTAAAGCTGATGATTTTATTTTTCCTATTTCAGATAAACCGTTGAAGTTTAAGAAGGTTTGGAGAGTAAAAGAAGAAGATAAATCTTCAAATCATTAGAAGAAGAATAATTTTGCTGATTCTGTATTAAATAATTCGACATTGAATAATTATGTACAAATATATTCAGTAGATGAATTGTTTGATATCAGAAATAGTAAAAATAATTGTTCTCCATGTAGATTGAATGAGTTGCTTATGTCTTTTACTTCTTTTAAGCCTTATCATGTCATGCATTCTGCTTTATCTGCTTTATCTAAGAAAGTTCATTTTAAAGAACGTTGGTTTGGTACATATAGTATACCACCAACAAAATCTAATCTCAAAGGACCCAATCTAAAATGGGTACTAAAACCAATTGATTCATTTTTGCAGGTTAACCGGCATGTGTGGTTCTTAGACTCAGGATGTTCTAAGCACATGACTGGTAGAAAATAATTATTATCTAACTTTGTTGAATCATTTGGAGGTACGGTAAGATTCGGAAATGATCAATACGTGCCTATCCTTGGATACGGTGACATAATTTCTGGGAATTTAATGATAAAGAAAGTGTCGTATGTCGAAGGACTTGGACATAATCTTTTCAGTATAGGTCAGTTTTGTGATAAGAATTTAGAAGTTTGTTTTAAAGATAACTAGTGCAACATCCGTACTACTGATGGTAAGGAGCTTCTAGCTGGAGTCAGAAGATCAAACCTCTACACAATTGACCTATCCAACATACAAGTAGATACTAAAGTCTGCTTGATATCCAAGGCATCCTTGAAGCAGAATCTGCTGTGGCATCGACGTCTTTCTCACCTCAACTTTAAATATCTTAACAAGTTGGTTTGTGACAACTTGGTTAAAGGCATCCTAGACTTAAAGTTTCATAAAGATCGTGTGTGCAGTGCATGTGAAATGAGTAAGCTGAAGAAAGCTTCACATAAGCTGAAAACAGAGTTCAATACCGAAAGTCCTCTGCATCTACTCCATATGGATCTTTGTGGTCCTATGCGAGTACAAAGCATAAACGGAAAGAAGTATGTGCTAGTCATTGTCGACGACTACTCAAGATATACATGGGTTCATTTTATGAGGTCAAAGGATGAAGCAGCTGAGACAATCATTTCTTTCTTGAAGACAGTTCAAAATAATCTACAACTGCCAGTTCAGAAAATCGGAACTGAATTCAAGAACAATACTCTCGGTTCATTTCTAGAATCCATCGGTATCACACATACATTCTTAGCAGCCCGGACACCGCAACAGAATGGTGTCGTTGAGCGTAAAAATCGAACGTTGGTAGAAGCGGTGTGTACACTCCTAACATGTTCTAAACTTCCATTATTCCTATGGGCTGAAGCAGTGGTGACTGCATGTTTTACCCAGAACCGATCTCTCGTTCACAAAAGGTTTGGTAAAACTCCTTATGAGATAATAAATAAGAGAATACCTAATATCAAATTCTTTCGAGTATTTGGTTGCAGGTGTCTTATCTTAAATGACAAAGAGGACAGAGGGAAGTTCACTGCAAAGGCTGATGAAGCTGTCTTCGTAGGCTATTCAAAAACATCTGCTGCATATAGGGTTGTAATTCCCAAATCATACAAATCAGAAACCAATCTCCAAGAATCAAGAACAAGATGAATTTAGAGAGAGATTTTCACCAAATCTTCAATAAATTTCTTGAGAGAATTTCTTACAACAATTACAACACTAATCTAATTAACAAGTGAACTAATGACAATAGGAAGCTAATTACTATTTATACTAAGGAAAACAGTAAAGCCTAACTATTACAAAACAATATAAAGGGAGAACTTGAATACAACTTTAATGCACATTCTTGAACCCAACAATCTCCCCCTTTGGATGCAAGTTCGAACTCTTGTAAATCTGGTCTTTCTGAGTCCGAGCAGTTTCTCCAGCCTTCTCAACGCATTCCAATATTGCAATTTTTCCTCAAGCAAATTCAGGCATTAATCAGCAAATTCCTATCTTTTGGACTCATCCTCTCTGACTCTGCAGCTTTATCATTATTAATTCTCCTCGTTTCAAGCGCCCTTCTCACCATTCGTATAGTACATCAAAATATTTATTCAGCTCGTTGAACCTCATGAACTTCTTTATCTGACCCTCGGCATCATATATCACCCCGAACTCCGGTTGTTCAAGAATCATGTAAAACGGATAGGCTTCAATGTCTTCTAGCTCTTGATCAGGTCTCTTCAAGTTAATGATTCTTTGATTGTCTTCAAGACCCATTTGGACATCAATAACCATAGACACCTTGATATGACTCTGCATAAACCTTTTGATCGCATTAAGAGCCACAAGAACTCCTTCTTTTCTGTTCGTCATATTCCGGATTTCGTGGTACATATGCTTCAGATCTTCTAAATACAAGTTGGAGAAATCAGCTTCGCTAAACACCCAGACCTGACCATCTTGTCGTGTCACTGTGAACACTGGATACCAGACTCTAAGAAGCCTTTGAGCATCAATTTGTTTTATAGTCACGACTCGATGTTTGGTCCGAACTTGGCTGATCGGGAGACGCTTTGCTTTGAGGAAGTGCTTGTACTCCATACGATAGTCTTTGGTTTCCATTGTGGATACCAAGAATCTTATCAGCACTTATAGCTTTGTGGTTCGGAGGAAGATGCCAAAATAATTGTCTTCAAGATAAGGCTCTCTAATTCTTGCCCTGTCATAGCCTAGAAAGTTCACACGAATTGCAAACGGCACATAATTCTTTGAAAAAATCTCTGTCGGATCAAATGCCGCTCTAGGAGTATCGGACGCACCAACTTCAACTGTAGTGGAGGATTCAGGCAATGTTTGATCATCATCCTGGAATGGGAAGACAGGACCTTCATCATTAATGTCTGCTTTAAAGTCAAAATAAACTCCAGGTGATTCATCAATATTATCAATATATTCTCCAAAATCCTGTTCTCCACCCAGTTCTCTGGCAAAACCTTCATTAAAACCAACATTGGCCGACAAATCCAATAACAGCCTTGTTCCTACCGTGGAGTCCGTCGGCTTTTCAACCATTGGCTCGATCGATGGATTTGTCTCCAATATTTCATCATCTTCCACAATTATTGGCTCAGTAGTTCTTTCCCTTGCAGACTCAGGAACAGAACTTTTGACGTTAACATCTTGAGGAGATGGCTCTCTTTCAACACTTTGAGCACGAGCAGACGACTCAGCCACCCTTTGTCTTTTTCTTTCCCCCTCATGATGATCAGGATCATCCGGATCATCATGCCTTCGTTTCAGTGAGGTGGCCTGAGCTCGGCAAGTCTCTTCCAGGACAGATACCCGTTCGGAGAGGGCATCAATTGAACTTCTAAGAACTTGAGTCTTTGATGTGATTAACTTACTAACTTTACAGAAGCTAGAAGCAACCACATCCTGAAAGGCCAAAAACTCTGAGGCTCTAACTGTGGGGTTTTCATCAATTTGCTGTCTGAGGAGCCTAACCAGATATGCATCTTCGGCATCGGAGTTTTGTGATGACATCAGTTTAGCATACAATAAGGATTTAAGCTCATCCACCGATTACTCTTGTACTATCGGAGGCTCAGGTACAGGTGGTGGTGACGGCGCAGATGGTTGATCTTCTTCTACTTGCTCCTTCCCCTTCAACAATCTTTTGAGACTTGAAATATGTGCTTCCATGTTATCTTGAACAGCCTTTAGGGCGCCGTCCAAATATTCCCTTGACACAAATTCTGGTAAGATCATTCATGGATCACTTAGATTACCAGTTGAGACAACAGTTCAGTAAATTGTTGTGCCTACGTTCAGTGTTGGCAAAATGGTAGCACTGGACTTCCGACCGGTCCTAGTGGTTGGTCAATAGACACCACTTTGGTCATTCCGGCGAGTTCACTAAGAACAGCAATGGGAGAAACAGATGCTCGAGACTCTTGTGTACCTAAGTGTATCGGCTCTAGATTCGAGGTGCACAAAATCGAAGTCGTAGGCTGGGGCAGCGACCTACTTGTTTCAATATCTACATTCTTCGAGTGAGAAGCAGATAGAATATGTGCTAAGTCCCCATGATGAAATGAAACAACTGGTTGTTGAGAACCAGTTGAGTGGTCGGGTTGGGTGTGCAAGTGCATAGCTGGGCTAGCTATGTCTTCTTCAATACCAACATTCAACGAATGAATGTCATAGCAGATGTGGGTGCCCGGCTATGTGAATCCGCTGGGATAGGAGCTTGACCTTGATTTTGTGCTCCACTCACACGCTCTCCATCTTTTTCTCCTTTCCGTACACTCAACCTCTCAGCATTTTCAACTTCAGCTCCCTCATCACCTCCTTCTACTGGAATATCTGACATATCTTCCAGCATTCGATCATATTCATCATATTTGCCTCCAAAATCGTCAACATTGAAGGATAGAGAATGTAGACTTGGACAAGTATGTGGAGCTTCAAACTCTAGAAAAATATCCTCAATATTCTCAATCATTGCTCCGATTTGAATATTCTGAGACAGCATCAGCTGAGCAGGATTGTCAGCATCATCAATGTCATCACCCTGAGCTGCCTGGTTATCAGATATTGTATCTTCCGAACTTGAAGAAGTCGTGGAAGTACTATCAGTTGAAGTACTATGCTGATCAAAGGCTCCCCGCTCCTGATCACCCCTCTCATTTACATTTTCTCTCAACGCACAGCCCTGTTCAGGTAACCCTTATTCCTGAACACTCTCACCTACAGCTATACCCTCTCTCTCAGCTGAGGCATTGGGTGATCCCAGGGTAAGTTCAACCGGTTTTGGTTGAACTATAGGATTTATCACTCGTCTATAGTCTACAACACACTGAGCCCTCTGATCAGCGAAGGCAAATAACTCGGGTGGAATTTCTATTATGGAGTCCAAATCTTTAACCTTGGTATGTTGCCGAATGCGAGTCATGACGAACGACGGCCCCATTTCACTGTTTGCTCTGGCCGGAATGTCTTCGTTTGAGTTCATCATGGCTTTGATAAAGAGTTGCAGAAATCGTTGAAACGGCACGAACTTTCTGGCTTTAGACGGAAATCGTTTAGCATTGACGAGCTCGACCAGTTCATTCCATATTATGAGTGCATAATTGTATTTGCACGTAAATACGATCCCATGGAAGAACTTCAGAAATGAACTGCTGCAAGTGTCGATTCCTGCAGTTTTTTATGTTAGGCATTTGTTGAGGATTGAGAACAGGAGATGCCAGATTGAAGGTAGAAATCGCCGTTTGAATTGTGATGGATTAGTCAACTCTTGCGAGTATCCTAATCGTTTGATGTCACGGCAGAGTTCGTCGTCGGTCACAAGCATTTCAAAGCCTGTCGAGCCCGGTACGGGAAGGCGTAGTATTCTTCGTAATCTTTTTAGCGTCAACCGACTGACATACTCGTCTACGCTTCCTTCGAAGTAATATGTATCTTCGTCTTTGGCTAGTATTAAGGTATTCCAGAACTACTGAAGGTATATCATAGGTACAGGTGTATGGACAGAAAGGGAATACGAAATAGGATGTCCGTGCAGGATTTCTGGTATAATTTGATATTCGGCGGGCATATCAAAGTTAAAAGAATAATTGTTAGGTTTGATTTTGAGGAATTGGCTTTGTGGGAGTAAAGTTTCTTCGGGTATGGGTTGGTTTAATGGCTGGGGAGGGTTATTAAGATTATAAGACCTTACTGAAGAAATATGAGATTCCTCGTCAGACTGATGTTGTTGATCCGCCATTTATACCTGTAAAAAATCTAGACAGTTAGATCCCGAATTAATAAACAAAGCAAATTTCTCAAAATCAATGTAAAAAAAATTGAAAAGAAATTGAAAAAGGTAAAAAAAAATTCAAGACTTAAAAAAATAACCCTAAAAAAATTTAACAAAACTAAAAAAAATTTACTAAACAAAAATTAAAAAGAAACTAAAACTAAAAATAAAATTAAACTATAAAAAAATTTCTTAAAAAAAATCTAACACTAAAAAGAATTCTAAAAAAAATTATCTAAAAAATTATAAAAAAATACTAAAAAAAAACTTAAAAATTAAAAACAAAAAAAAAATCAACTGGATCAGAAATCCGGTCAACAAAAGAAAACAAAAAAAAATTCTAACTCAAAACCTAAACCGGACAATTATTAACTGGATTAAGGTTGATCGGAGTAAACTCCGGTCACCTTCTCCGGTGAATAATCTGGTCAAAGATTGAAAAACACTTAAATCGAACACAACACAGACTAACCTAAACTATTCTAAAACACTAAATCGGACACTCACTAAACAGTTTTATTAGAATCGATTAATGTGATTTATTTCATTTTTAAGCTTTAATCGATTTATTAGTCCAAAATGATTAGATTCATGGTTTATGTTCAGATTCAAAAGAATAAGATCCAAGATTATAACAGTCCAATATTATTAGATTCAGATTCAAAAGAATTAGGTCAACATATATAACAGTCTAAAAGGATCAGTCCAAGAATATCTCAAATCAAAGATTATGAATCAAGTCCAAACATATCAGATTTAAACCTTGAAGAATATGAGATGAAGAATCAAATTTGAACGTATGAAGAACTGGAGCGATAAAGTTGACCGGAGACGATGAGTGAATAGTAACAATCGATTTATGGTAAACGTAAAAAGTGAAGTGTAAAAAACAATCGAGTATTTATAGTCAAAGTCAAAAACTGTTCAGATTCTAAACCGCTCAAAGCTTGTCCGGATTAGAATAAATCGGACAAGAGGTGTCCGATTTAGAGAATATGAAATCAACCAAGTGATAATCCAGACAATAAATCGCTCAAGGCACAGGCGATTTAGAAGAACACCGGTCAAGGGTCATCCGATTTAAGAATAAACCGCTCAAGAGTCAATCGATTTAAGAATAAATCACTCAAGGGATGATCGATTTAACAATAAATTGCTCTAGGAATGATCGATTTAACAATAAATCGCTCAATATAGGAGTTAAATCGCTTAAAGAACAAGCGATTTAAACACTTCAAATGCACAAATGAAACAAGCGATTTAGAAATCCGCTCAATATGACCAAGCGATTTAATAATCCGCTCAACTCCTTGGAAAACATATCTAACCTTATCCGGATAAGAGTTTATCGTATAGCCTTTTGACCAAATTAGCCTAAATCGGATACTACTTTATCCGGATATCCAATAAATCGGACAAGTGTTGTCAAGATTAGTCTAAATCGGCCAAACACTTGTATTTTTAAACTCTAAATCTTTCAAAAATTAGATAATGTTTAAAAACCTGTAAGAAAATTTTAAAACTGTTAGTTTAGACAGATAAAATCACTCCCCCTCAAAATATGACTCGGATAAAAATACAGATAAAGATCCACACTCCCCCTCAAATATAGATTTCCATGATCAAAGAATTTAAAATCAGATAAAAAAATGAAACACTGACTTGTATTTAAAAATACAGATATTTTGACCAAATGAATTTGAATTAAATACAGTTTAATAAATTGAACTGTTTTTAATAAAAATTCAAATTTTCAAATTAAGCATACCTAACTTAGATACGAGAAAGCTGAAGCGTTTTTCATCTAAAGCTTTCGTAAATAAGTCAGCTAATTGAAATTCTGTATTTACAAAATACAGTTCATTGGTTTCTTTTTCTACATGATCTTTAATAAAATGATACCGGATATCTATATGTTTGGTCTTTGTTTGTTGAACAATATTACAGGAAATAGCAATTGCACTTTTAGAATCACAATAAATGAGAATTTTATTAAAATAAAACCCATAGTCTCTGAGTTGTATCTGCATTCATAAGACTTGAGAATAGCAGCTAGCAGCAGCTACATATTCTGCCTCAGCAGTAGATGTGGACACGCAGTTCTGTTTCTTTGACGCCCATCTGACTAATTTGTCTCCAAAAAATTGTAGATGTCCTGAAGTACTCTTTCTATCCAACATACAGCCTACATAGTCTGCATCTAAGTAAGCTGTCAGTTCAAAACTAGTACCCTTGGGATACCAGTGTCCAAGATTAGCAGTCCCTTTTAGATAACGAAAAATGCGCTTAACGGCACTTAAATAGGACTTCTTTGGATTATCCTGATATCTGGCACAAAGTTGTGTTGAAAACATAATATCAGGTCTACAAGATGTCAAATACATTAAAGAACCAATCATGTCTCTATATGTTTTCTGACTCTACAGCTTTTCTAGACGGATCAGCATGTATTTTCGTTCCATGAGCCATAGGTGTCTTTATAGATGAACAGTTTTCTAAATTAAATTTCTTCAGGATATCAAAAATATATTTTGTTTGACAAATAAACATACCCGTAGATAATTGTTTTACTTGAAGACCTAAAAAGAAGTTCATCTCACCCATCATGCTCATTTTAAAAAGCGAAACCATTAAGGCTGAAAAGTTTTTGCAGTATTTTGGGTTCATAGATTCAAATATTATGTCGTCTACATAAATTTGTATCAAAATAATATCCGGATTTTCCTTTTTAATGAAAAGGGTTGTGTCAATATTACTTTTCGAGAAGCCTAACTTTACTAGAAATTCTGATAAGATGTCATACCAGGCTCTCGGAGCTTGTTAAGACCATAAAGAGCTCGGTCGAGAATGTATACGTGATCCGGCTTTGACTGATCCACAAAACCCTTCGGTTGAGCAACGTAGACTTCTTCCTTGAGAAGACCATACAGAAATGTTGTCTTGACGTCCATCTGGTATACTGTGAAGTTCTTGTGTGCTGCGTACGCCAGAAACATCTGTATTGCTTAGATCCTTGCTACCAGGGCAAAGGTTTCGTCGTAGTCAACGACTTCTTGTTAATTATATCCTTTAGCGAAAAGTCGGGCCTTATTTCTGACAACAACACCGTCTTCATCCTTTTTGTTCTTGAATACCCATTTTGTACCGATTATCGTCTTATTGTTGGGACGAGGTACCAATCTCCAAACTTTCAGTGCTTCAAACTGGTTCAGCTCCTCTTGCATCGCGAGTATCCAATCTGGATCAGCTAAGGCTTCAGATACCTTAGTTGGTTCAATGTTACTAAAAAACGTGGAGTATAGACACTCATTAGTTTTAGCAGACCATGTACGAATAGGTGCTGATAGATCACCAATAACTTGATATATTGGGTGATTTCTGGTTCACTTCTTGCTATGAGGTAGGGGAACATAGGAGCTTTGATATGAGTTTTTATCAGTGTAAGTATTTGGGGAGTTTATCGGAACAGGTTCATGTGAAGGTTCAATATTTAGAACTGGAGTAAGCTGAATATCTGGTTGAGGTAAGGTATTTTCATCTTGTACGACTGATACCTCTTGCACTTCAGAATTTTCACCCTCTTCACACTGAACTGGACCGTCAGGAGTTTCCATCTCAATTTCTTCATCAACTACTTCAGTTTCTTCTTCAGTTTCAGTTACTGGAACATCAGAAGATGGACCAAATACCTGTTGTTCGATCTGTATATTCCTGGACAAATCATTAAACTGATTAGATTTATTTTCGAAATATTCTTCATAAAAGTTCTCAAACAATGAATCTAAATCAACATTATCAATATTTGAAAACTTAGGTTTATCAGCTTTCCTCGTAGTATTAATTATCAGCCCGGATCCTGAACTGAATTGTTCATTTGATGAAGTTATTGATATCGCTTTTGAACAACACGGTTCAGGACCCGGGCTGATAATTAATACTACGCGGAAAGCTGATAAACCTGAGTCTTCAAATACTGATAATGATGATTTAGATTCATTGTTTGAGAACTTTTATGAAGAATATTTCGAAATTAAATCTAATTAGTTTAATGATTTGTCCAGGAATATACAGATCGAACAACAGGTATTTGGTCCATCTCCTGATGTTCCAGTAACTGAAACTGAAGAAGAAACTGAAGTCGTTGATGAAGAGATTGAGATGGAAACTCCTGACGGTCCAGTTCAGCGTGAAGAGGGTGAAAATTCTGAAGTGCAAGAGGTATCAGTCGAACAAGATGAAAATACCTTACCTCAACCAGATATTCAGCTTACTCCAGTTCCAAATATTGAACATTCACCTAACCTGTTCCGATAAACTCCCCAAATACTTACACTGATCAAAACTCAGATCAAAGCTCCTATGTTCCCCTACCTCATAGCAAAAAGTGGACCAGAAATCACCCAATACATTAAGTTATTGGTGATCCAACAGCACCTATTTGTACATGGTCTGCTACAGCTAATGAGTGTCTATACTCCACGTTTTTTAGTAACAATGAACCAACTAAGGTATCTGAAGCCTTAGCTGATCCGGATTGGATACTCGCGATGCAAGAGGAGTTGAACCAGTTTGAAGCACTAAAAGTCTGGAGATTAGTACCCCGTCCGAACAATAAGACGATTATCAGTACAAAGTGGGTTTTCAAAAACAAAAAGGACGAATATGGCGTTGTTGTCATAAATAAGGTCCGGCTCGTCGCTAAAGGATACAATCAGCAAGAAGGTGTTGACTACGACGAAACCTTTGCCCCGGTAGCACGGATTGAAGCTATAAGGATGTTTCTGGCGTACGCAGCACACAAGAATTTTAATGTGTACCAAATGGACGTCAAGACGGCATTCCTTTATGGTCTTCTCAAGGAAGAAGTATATGTTGCTCAACCGGAGGGTTTTGTGGATCAGTCAAAGCCGGATCATGTATACATCCTTGACAGAGCCTTATATGGTCTTAAACAAGCACCGAGAGCCTGGTACGACATATTATCAGAATTTCTGGTAAAATCAGGTTTCTCGAAAGGTAATATTGACACGACCCTCTTTATTAAAAAGGAGAAGTCGGATATTATTTTGATACAAATTTATTTAGATGATATAATATTTGGATCAACGAACCCAAAATACTGCAAAAACTTTTCTGTCTTAATGGTTTCTCGTTTTAAAATGATTATGATGGGTGAGATGAACTTCTTTTTAGGACTTCAAGTAAAACAATTATCTTCGGGAATTTTTATCTGTCAAACAAAATATATTTTTGATATCCTGAAGAAATTTAATTTGCAAAATTGTTCATCTAGCTAAACACCTATGGCTCATGGAACGAAAATACATGTTGATCCATCTGGAAAAACTGTAGATCAAAAAACATATAGAGGCATGATTGGTTCTTTAATGTATTTGACGTCTTGTAGACCGGATATTATGTTTTCGACACATCTTTGTGCCAGATATCAGGCTAATCCAAAGGAGTCCCATTTAAGTATCGTTAAGCGCATACTCAGATGCAGATTATGTAGGTTGTATGTTGGACAGGAAGAGTACCTCGGGACATCTACAATTTCTGGGAGATAAACTAGTCAGTTGGGCGTCAAAGAAACAAAACTGCGTATCCATCTCTACTGCTGAAGCAGAATACATAGCTGCTGCTAGCTGCTGTTCTCAAGTATTGTGGATGCAAACACAGCTCAGAGACTACGGGTTTTATTTTAATAAAATTCTCATTTATTGTGATTCCAAGAGTGCAATAGCAATATCTTGTAATCCTGTTCAACACACTAAGACCAAACATATAGATATTTGGTATCGTTTTATTAATGATCATGTAGAAAAAGGAACCATTGAGTTGTATTTTGTAAATACATAATTTCAGTTAGCCGACTTATTTACGAAAGCTTTAGATGAAAAACGCTTCAGCTTTCTAGTATCTAAGTTAGACATGCTGAATTTAAAATTTTGAATTTTTATTAAAAACAATTCAATTTCTTGAACTGTATTTAATTCAAATTCATTTGGTCAAAATATCTGTATTTTTTAATACAAATCAGTATTTCATTTTTTATGTGATTTTAAATTCTTTGATCGTGGAAATCTATATTTGAGGGGGAGTGTGGATTTTTATCTGTTTTTATCTGATTCATACTTTGAGGGGGAGTGAATATAACTGAATATATAACTGCTTTAAATTTTTCTTACAGGTTATTGAATAATATCTAATTTTTGAAAGATTTAAGAGTTTAAAAGAATAAGTGTTTGGTCGATTTAGACTAATCCGGACAACATTTTGTCCAATTTATTGCAAATCCGAACAAAGCAGTGTCCGATTTAGGCTAATCCGGACAAAAGGCTATTCGATAAACTCTTATCCGGATAAAATTAGATATGTTTTCTAAGGAGTTGTGCGATTTTCTAAATCACTTGATGCTATTGATCGGATTTCTAAATCGCTTGATTTGTTTGTGCGTTTTAAGTGTCTAAATCGCTTGTTCCTTGAGCGATTTAAGTCTTATATCGCTTATCCTTTGGGCGATATTCTTTATAAATCGGATGACTCTTGAGCGATATTCTTTGTAAATCGGATGACTCTTGAGCGGTGTTCATCTAAATCGTTTGTGCCTTGAGCGACTTATCGTCCGGATTAACTCAGTTGTTTTCATATATTCTAAATCGGACACCTCTTGTCCGATTTATCCTAATCCGGATGAGCCTTGAGCGATTTAGAATTTGAAGGGTTTTGTTTTTTCCTATAAATATTCGATCGATTTTTACCCTTCATTTTTTACTTTCATCTTCATCGCTTGTTACTATTCATCGTCGTTTCCGGTTAACCTTATCGCATAAATCGCTCAAGTTCATACAGACTCCAATCGTATTTTCGTTTCATCTTATTCTTCTTCAAAGGTTTAATTATGTTTCATTTGGACTCGATTCATAATCCTTCGACTTGATTTGTTCTTTTGGACTGTTCTTGGACTGATACTTTAATCAAATCATAATAAAACCATAATCTGTCGAATTCTTTGACTTTGGACTTAATGAACATAAAATCAGAATCAATAATCGATTTGGACTTAAAAGATGAGTAATTGATTTCAAATAAATCACTTATCATTGTTTTTCTTTAGCTCCTTAATAATCAGTTTTAGAATAGTTTAGTCGGTTTAGGGTTTTTGAGTTGTTTGTCTTTTGAGCTAATTGTTTATCGAAGAAGGTGACCAGAGTTTACTCCGATCAACCTCAATCTAGTTGATTTTGTCCGGTTTAGGGGTTTGAGTCTTAGATTTTTTTCGGTTTTTGTTTTGACCGGATATCTAATCCGGGTGATAATTTTTTGTTAAATTTTTTTAAGATTTTTTTTTAGTCTTAATATTTTTTTTAGGTTATAGTTTAATTTTTTTTTTAGTTTTTTAGGTATTTTTTTAGAATTAATTTTTTTTAGTAATTGTTTTAGTTTTAAGTTTTAGTTTAAAAAAAAGTAGTCTTTAAATTTTTTTTAGTCTTTAATTTTTTTTTAAGTTTTTTCAATTTCTTTAAGAAATATTTTTGTTTTGATTTCTGGATACTAGCTTTGTTTCTTTAATCAAGATCTAACATTCTAGAATTTTTACAGGTACAAATGGCTGGCCAACACAATCAGTCTGACGAGGAATCCCATATTCCTTCGGTCAGATCTGATAACATTAATAACCTGAACCAGCCCACAAACAATCCCATTCCAGAAGATTCTCTTTTACCACAAAGCCACTTTCTCGAAATCAAACCTAATAACCATTCCTTCAACTTCGAAATGCCCTCCGAACACCAAATTATATCAGAAATTCTTCGTGGACATCCCATTTCCTATGCCCTTTCTGCAAGTTCTTCTGTCCCGATGATTTACTTACAACAGTTTTGGAACACTCTAACCCTTGCCAAAGATGGTGACACCTATTATTTTGAAGGAAGCGTAGACGAATACGTAAGTCGTTTGACTCTAAAACGACTCCGAAGAATACTACGTCTACCGCGACCGGGCTCGACAGGTTTTGAACCATTAGTCACCGACATAAACTCTGCTGAGATATCAAACGATTAGGATACTCGCAAGAGTTGACTAATCTGTCACAGCTCAAACGACGATTCCTTCCGTCGATATGACATCTTTTGTTTTCAATCCTCAACCGATGCCTAACATCAAAGACTGCCGGAATTGATACCTGCAACAGTTCATTTCTAAACTTCTTCCACGAGATCGTATACACACGCAAATACGATTACGCGCTGATAATATGGAACGAACTAGTCGAGCTAGTCACTGCCAAACGGTTTCCGTCCAAAGCAAGGAAGTTCGTGTCGTTTCAAAGATTTCTGCAATTAATAATTAAAGCCATGATGAACGCTAACGATGACATCCCGATCAGGGCAAATAGTGAAGTTGGGCCTTCGTTCGTCATGACGCGTATTCGGCAACATACAGAAGTTGAAGATCTTGATTCTATTATGGAAATCCCACTCGAGCTTTTTGCCTTCGCTGATCAAAAGGCTCAGTGCGTAATAGACTATAGGAGAGTGATAGATCCTATAGTTCAACCAGAACCGGTTGAACTTACCCCGGGATCAACCCATGCCCTAGCTGAGGGAGAGGGTATAGCTTTAACTGAGAGTGTTCAAAAACACGGGTTATCTGAACAGGGTTGCGTGCAGAGGAAAAATGTAAATGAGAGGGGTGATGTGGAGCGGGGAGCCTCTGATCAGCATAGTACTTCAATAGAAAGTATTTCCATAACTTCTTCAAGTTCGGAAGATACTATTTCCGATAATGAGGCAGCTCAGGATGATGATCATGATGATGATGACAATGATGATGGTGTCGACAATCTTGCTCAACCGATACTTTCTCAGAATATTCAACTCGGAGCAGTGATTGAGAACATTGACGATATTTTTCCCGATATAGAAGTTCCACAGATTTGCCCAAGTCTACAATCTTTATTGTTCAATGTTGATGAATTTGGAGGCACATATGATGATTTTGATCGTATGCTGGAGGATCTTCCGGTAGAAGGTGATGAGGGAGCTCAAGTAGAAAATGTTGAGAAGTTGAGTCTAAGGGACGGAGAAAAAGATGGTGAGTGTGAGAGTGGAGCAAAAAATGAAAAACAAGCTCCTATCCCAGCTGAAACAGACAGCCGGGCACCCACATCTACTAACGACATTCATTCGTTGAATGTTGGTATTGAAGAAGACATAGCTAGCGCAGCTATGCATTTGCACACCCATCCCGGCCACTCAACTGGTTCCCAACAACTAGTTGTTTCAATTCTTCATGGGGATTTATCACATACTCTATCTACTTCTCACTCAGAGAATGTAGATATTGAAAATAGTAGGCCACTGCCCCAACCTACGACTTCAATTCTGTGCACCTCGAGTATAGAGCCCATACACATAGGTACACAAGATTCAAGAGCATCTGTTGCTCCAATTACGGTTTTTAGTGAACTTGCTGGAACGACCAAAGTGGTGTCTTTTGACCTACCATAAGGACCGGTAGGAAGTCCTACCAGTGCTAATTTTATGCCAACACTGAACGTAGGCACAACAGTTTATTCAACTGTTGTTTCAACTGGTAATCTATGTGATCCAGAAGTGATCTTACCCGACTTCGTGTCAAAGGAATATCTGGACGGCCCCCTAAAGGCTGTTCAAGATAACATGGAAGCACAGATCCTTAGTCTCAAAAGGATGTTGAAGGGGAAGGAGCCAGTAGTTGAAGATCAACCGTCTGTGCCATCACCACCGCCTGTGCCCGAGCCTCCGAGGATACAAGAGCAATCAGTAGATGAGCTTAAATCTCTGTTGTACGCCAAGCTGATGTCAACACAAAACCCTGATGCGGCTGATGCAGAGCTGGTTGGGCTCCTCCGACAGCTTGTTGATGATAACCCCACTGTTAGAGGCTCAGAATTTTTGGCCTCTCAAGATGTGGTTGCTTCTAGCTTCTCAAAAGTTAGTAAGCTAATTACATCAAACACTCAAGCCCTTAAAAGTTCAATTGATGCCTTGTCCGAAAGGGTATATATTTTAGAAGAGACGTGCCGAGCTCAAGCCACCTCACTGGAAAAAAAGACATGATGATTCGGACGATCCTGATCATCATGAGGGGGAGAGAAAGAGACAGAGGTTGGCTGAGTCATCTGCTCGTTCTCAAAGTGTTGAAAGGGAGCCAACTTCTCAAGCGGTTAACGTTGAAAGTCCTGTCCCAGAATTAATAAGGGAAAGGACTACTGGCCAGATACTAATTGAAGATGAGACAGTTTTGGAGACAAATCCAGCAATCGAGCCAATGGTTGAAAATCCGGCGGACTCCACTGTAGGAACAAGGTTGCTACTAGATTTGTTGGCCAATGTGGGATTCAATGAAGCATTTGCGAAAGAACTGGGTGGAGATCAGGATTTTGGTGAAGACATCGACAACATTGATGAATCAACTAGGATGTATTTTGACTTTGAAGCAGATATTTGTTGGTCCCAAAAGGGCCTACAAGAATACTAAACAGTTTGTAGAAGGGGGGGATGAATACAAACACAAAGTTTTCAAATTTAAAATATATATTGATAGAGAAGATCAATACAGATTTTACAAGATTGTTTGCGGAAAGATAAGGTAAAAGAAACCTATCTAAACAATC
>NC_037544.1:27427613-27449024 GCF_001531365.2 Cynara cardunculus var. scolymus | reverse complement strand
GATGAATGGTCTTTCCATCGGTTCACTGTTCATCGATGAATGGTCTTTCCATCGGTTCACTGTTCATCGATAAATGGTCTTTCCATCGGTTTACTGTTCATCCGATGAATGGTCTTTCCATCGGTTCACTGTTCATCGATGAATGGTATTTCCATCGGTTCACTGTTCATCCGATGAATGGTCTTTCCATCGGTTCACTGTTCATCGATGAATGGTCTTTCCATCGGTTTACTGTTCATCGATGAATGGTCTTTCCATCGATTTACTGTTCATCTGATGAATGGTCTTTCCATTGGTTCACTGTTCATCGATGAATGGTCTTTCCATCGGTTTACTGTTCAACTTCAGACTTAGTCATTTCTCAAAGAGGCTCTTGTCGTCCATACTTGATCGATTTAGCACAGCGGCTCCGATTGCTTAATAAAAAATTTTTGAGATAATTATTAGGATCAATTTGATGCTAACAAAGTGAGAAACGTAAGAAGGAATCTCCACCCTTAGATGCACATTAGGATGAGATACACCAAGATGCACCTAACCAATCCTCGTTTTAAGCGCGATTCATATGTGGGTTTGAGATTAAAGGTGATCAAGGGTCCAAATCCCTTCTTACACTTCTTATTTTAACTCTATTTCTCACACGATCCTTCTCCTTAATTTTTATTCTTTAACATCTCAAACCCACTTTGAAAATGCACATTTGATTATTGCTTCAAAAGTTCAAATTGTATTTCAACATTTGGCGTTGCCACTCTTTTACGTGTGTGTGTATATATATGTTTAAGAGCTAAGCATTTGTGGTTTTGGATCCATCCTAACCTATTTTTCTTGTTTAATAGTTTTAATATAGCAAACTCAAACCTTCTTCTACCGGATAGAAAACTTACCCCTACACTCCTTATAGATGGGTTGGGCTTGCCCATGCATAGCCTTTTACCTCATCTCTCATTCTATTAATGGCACAATTTTACTACCATCATCTCATGTTAAGGTATGGATAGGAATTTTTTGGTCCTTTAGTGTCTTTGACACTTGTATGAAAACAACATGGAGCTATGCTCTTTGATATGCGTTTATGGTTGTTTGCATGCTTTTGACTTATTGGTGTTTACGAAAGGATATGAATTTTATGGAGTGTATGTGTTTGGAATGGAATGGAAAGAGGTGACATTTCCTCCCCCAAACTTGAGGGATTGGACGACCTCATTGAATTCAAGATTGATTCCATATCAAAATGCCAAGATGAATAAATGCCCAACTATTGTCACTACAAAGATGATTCTAAGTTTTTTTTGTGGAACTTAGGAAAATGAGGCTAGTTCTAGTGCCAGTTTCAAAAAAAAGTAGAAGATCATATAGTTTGAACAAGGTTGTGATCACAAATGGAAAGAACAAAGCAACCTTAAAGATCATGTAGTGTGCATGAGGTGATGAAGTGGTCATAAGCTCAATTAGAACCAATAAACTTAATTAAAAATCAAACTTAGACTCAAAACAAATTGTAAAACATCAAACTAATTTTGAAAACTAAAAACTTAAAAATAAAGGAAAAGAATGGAACCCGGCCTACTAAGAGTGAGTAGGTGAAGAAGCTGCAGTCTGGCTAGTGAATGGAGTGGGGAAGGGTGGGATTTGCCAACGAGGAAGCATCATGTCTAGTTTATATCTTCCTAAAGATTATGTCTCCGTGCTCTTCATATGCCAACCATTGAACTCTTTCTCTTTTTAACTCAACTACCTTATCCCTCAAACCTTTAACTTAACTTAACAACCTCTTATGTACTTGCATCTGTTCCTTAATAGATATGGTAAACTCAAGGTGAATTTTCTGCATATAAGTGCCTAATGAAGCTAGATCTGAGGGGGGTGGTGGGATGGTTTCTTTTACATTATTCCTAAGTAACCTTTCCAGGTTTTGTTTATCTATTACCATCTTCTCACTAGAAAAATGATCAGTAGGTAATATGATCACATGTGAGGCTGCCAAGAGTTTATCCATAATGGCAGGGTATGGGAGTCTAGCATTTACTCTCTCATTTCTATCTTTGATGTTGTTAGATACCAATTTTCCCACATCAAAAGCAAATCCCCTCATAATGCAATATACTAGAAACACCCTTTCCATGCATAAATCATCATCGTGATTAGTTGGGTGCAAGGTGTGTCTAACAAATAAGAACCACACATTGCTTCAAGTTTTAGGTATTGGGCTTTTAGAATTATGGTATTTCCCTTGAAAGTCCATTTTGCACCTTCTTGTATAATTGTGCCTAAAATGTTTTCCAATTCACTTTCATTGACCTCGATTAGGAGTTCATCCAATCTGAACTTGGTTGGTGGTTTAATACTAATTCATTTATCATTTTGGAAGAATAGTTGATACAAGTTTTCCTAACCACCATATCAACAGAATTTGAGATACCCACTTTTGAATAGAAGTCATTAACCCAATCCGGATTGTAAGCATTTGGGACTACACAAAGGATGTCCCATACTGAACCTATCAATTACATTTTTGATCTCAGGAAAGGCCTCAATAGTTTGATGATGAAAACCCCTTGGGTTTTACCAAGCCTATTGGAAAACTGCTTATGCTTCTTCAAATCTAAACTTGAGCTAAATAGGTCATGATGTTATAGCTTAGAATTTTGCTATATGTCTGTGTAAGTGGCACCGAGATGTGGTGGTCGTGAAATTGACTCTCCCTGTTTCTAAGGTGGTGTATCATCCTTCTGTCAGGCATCCTATCGAGTGAATCTTCTTGGACTGTTAGGTAGTTGCCTTTATGGGATTGATGACAACTTGCAATCTTGGGTGATTTTATGGGCTTCTAGACAATGGTTTTCTGCCTTTTGATGGTTACTCTCAAGTTGTTTGAGGATTCAGCCAGTGGCGGTTTAGGTAGGGTAAGTAGGATGAGGATGGTTTAGACTTGGGTTTGGTATAGGCAAGGGGTCGATTCATCTGTTTGAATGATTGCTATCTAGTGGAAGGATGTGATGGAATGGGCTCACCCTCTGAGTTTAGTATAGTGACTGAGGATTGGGGAAAGTGGTTCTGTCTGACGAATGGAGAAGGTGATGAGAAACTATGGGGTTTCGAGTGATGGTTCATCATAGATGGTCCTACTCCAAGTATTTTGTATGTGGCTTGGAACGCACAATAGAGATTTGCACACAGTCATGCACCAATGTTGTTTGAGGGAAAATCATTGGTAGGCAGAAAGAGATTGAGGTTAGGAGTGTGACCGTTTCATGGTCGGAGAGTCTTCGTTGGAGTTGTTGGGTGCACGATGATTATCTCGAGTAGGAATGGGGATGGAATCGGAGAATACCTTTGTTGATTCAAACTCTCTCAATGATTTGATGATAACTTTTTATATTTAGTGAAAAACACTTGGTTCTGTTTCTATTTAGTTTCGGCGATCATCTCTGGATCTTTTTAGTAATCGTTGAACATGTATTGTAAACTTCTCCAAGAGCAAGTATTCTTCAAAGACAAAACTCACACCAAAGGAACCTTCAGCAATGTCGAAGATGTAGCTGAAAATAGAGACAATAGTTCATGATCTGAAGCATATTCAGTGATCACAAGCTTGTCTATATTGAAGTGTGAATTTTGACCAAGACTAAGCAAACATTGAAGAAAATCTAAAGTTGAACCAGTGTCAGATATCTAACGAATCTTGCTCTACAAGATTAGTCTTTGACTTATCCTTTTACACAAAAAGGACAACCTTATACCTCACACAGAAAAGCACATGCATGGAGTTACTCTATTGTCTTCAAGAGTGCTTACCTAATTTGTGAAAGACAACTGTTCATATGTGGCCAAAAGCCTGCATATCTGAAGACAAAGGACAAGCTCCCACTAGAAGTTTGCCTCGTCGTTTGTACCCTTTGACTTACAATGAATGCAAAGAGTAAAAATAGCTGAGAAGACTCTCTTCTCAACAAGCACCTTCTTATAGAATCACCTTCTTCTCATTTTAACTCTATTCTTTCTTGTTTTGTTGGAACCCAAATACTCTTAATTCCCAAAAAACACAGTTGATAAATAATAAGAATGAAATACAAACAGTGTATCGAAGATGATTAATCGAAATATTCAAAATATATATAAGAACAGTGAAAGGGCTTGAATATGTCGAATGCTTTTTTTAGATGAAAGAAAAGAACAATCAATCTAAAAAACGTATTCTCACAATAAAAAGGTATAGTATAAGTCGGCACTCTCAGGTGATTTGAACCTGAAGAGGAAGCCTCCTTATATACGCCTAGGTCTAACAACTATGCTATAATTAAGGCTTGAATCTCTGAGTTTCCGATTCCGCGTCTTTATCTTTGACTTCCCTTGAAAAGTGGAGCAGACTAGGTCAAGCCGCCTTAAATCTGTTAGATGCTTGCGAGAATGTCTGGACTTGCACGCGCGTTCCATGGAAAAGGTGACCAGAAGCTCTGCATGTACTATGCAGAGATTCTGTGTCATGGAGTTGTAGCTTTGCATCAAGCGCTTATGCTTTTTGGCGCATAAGGCTTGATCGTCCACAAAGATTGAGCGCGGGCTCTGTATGAAGGGAACCTTCACTCTTTGAGTAAGAGCTCTGGTTCTTGACCTCTTCTGCATGAGATCTCTTAGTCCAGACCGCTTCAATAGACTAAGTCCTATTGACTAGAGTAAGAGACATCTTACTTACACTTTCACAAGTTGGGGTCTAACATGTTCTTATCTTATGTGCAAACTGTGTGCTTCTAAGATTGTTTATTTGAGTTCTTAATCTTATCTTCTTCTGCAACAATCTGTAAATTCTATATTGATATTCTCCTATCAATAAACGAATTTAATAAGTGAAAATTGTGTGTTTGTATTCATCCCCCCCCCTTCTACAAACTATTATCTTTAAACTCTTGTAGATTCGTTTGGGACCAACAACCTTTGTTGCCTCAGCTAGGGTTCTAAAAGGGTTTATTCCTAGAAATTGAAGGGTCGGGCGAGGAAGATGAAGAGGCAAAATATGTATGGTTGGGGGTGGAAATTATGGCTTCTTCTTTGTCGGCTTAGGTTTGATTTCGAGCTTGCCATGGCTTCTGGTGAACCTTCAGTTAGGAACAAATGGGGATTTTTGTTCTCTCATTACTTCGAACTAATGATGGTGGTCTTGGCGTTTTAAAGGTAACATGAAGTGAACGGTAAACATAGGGATACCATCGAGTCTAAGGAGAATATCGAGTACATAGTTGACCTTCGACGAGTACAAGGAGGTACGATGGTGGATCGTCGGCCACCGACTTGAGGGTTTACCGGGTCGATCGCAGAAAGGCTTAGGGAGATGAGAGAGTCGAGTTTGAAAAAATTATCTTTTCGTCTGCCTGCATGGAGTACTTACTCACAACAATCTTAATTGATGCTTCCTTCATGTGGCATTTCTATATCTGATAAAACAAGATTAATTTGTTAAATTTCTTGCCAATTGTCCTTAACCTTTGACTGAATGATTAATAAGATTAAAAAAAAAAACACGAGCCAGATTTTAGATAGAGAAGCAAGAGGTCGACCCACTCAAGAATTAACCCCACACATTATACTTTAATTTGTTAAATTTCTTGCCAATTGTCCTTAACCTTTGACTGAATGATTAATAAGATTAAAAAAAAACACGAGCCAAATTTTAGATAGAGAAGCAAGAGGTCGACCCACTCAAGAATTAACCCCACACATTATACTTAAGAAGGTGAGTTTAAAACTTTTCAAATCAATGAACATTAGATTATTAATATAAACATCTTGGACCTAATATCTCTTAAATGATCTTGTTAACAAAAATTAGATTTTATAATTCCATAGAAATCCAAGTAAGGTAGTCTAAAACTTTTCAAATCAATGAAAATTTGGATAGGCCAAATTTTTATGACAAGAAAAATGGATATATGTTTTTTCGACCGTCCATGGTCTTAATAGATACAAATGTAAAATTAAAAACTATACATACAAGTTGAGCATTAAATAAAAAGGCATAAACTCAATGCATTTTCAAACTACAACTTCAACAACTAG
Organism: Cynara cardunculus var. scolymus; assembly: GCF_001531365.2. Taxonomy (NCBI): domain Eukaryota; kingdom Viridiplantae; phylum Streptophyta; class Magnoliopsida; order Asterales; family Asteraceae; genus Cynara; species Cynara cardunculus. Next base: position 27,442,970 of record NC_037544.1, on the reverse strand, counting down.
GCATGGCAATGGGGAGGGGAGGGGATGGGGCGGGGATGGTAAACCTCAGCCCCAGCCCCAGTTTTTAGTAATAGACTCCGGCCTCAGTTCCCGACGGGTACGGGGATTAACATCCATGAAGAATATCCATTAGCTTGAGCCTACCGGGGATCCTGACCCCAGTTTCAGTCTACCGGAGATCCCCGACCCCAGTTTGAGTAACATCCCCTGGCCCCGGCTCCATCCCTGGTTTGAGTCTACCGGGAATCCCTGACCCTCGGAACCATTTTAGCGCTGAATATTATCGATGAACAGTATGAACAATATAAACAATCTGCTAAAATTCAAAATTTTGTGTGAAAAATTCTCGAAAAAAGTGGATATTCTTCAATCAAATTGCTGCAACAAGCTCTGATACCAATTGTATGTCCCAAATAATCACCAAATCAGATAATCTTGAAGAACAATATGAACAATTTAGAGAGAGAATTTTAACCCAAAAGCTTTGTATTCAATTCTTGTAATGATTACACTAATGATAAGCTCTACACTAATTACAAGACTAATTACCCTATTTATACTAGAAAGCATTAAAGCTATACTAATACAAAATTAGGAGAAAACAAGCTTGAATACAACAATCAAAGCACAACTTTGAACCCAACACTTTTGTCCTCTAATCCTTTATCTTACTACTTGTAGAGTAGTTTCTCTCTCTAGAAATACAAGTAATCTTTTGGTTCATTTCTCTTCCAAACTTTCTTTTAATTGCCTTTTATTTTCCGCTCTTTACTTTCCGTCATTTATTTATTATGCTTTTCACTCTTTATTTTTCGTCATTTTTTTGTTATGCTTTCCACATTTTACTTCCTGTTATTTATATCCCGTCATTTACTTTCCCTTATTTATTTTTATGTCTTTATTTACTGCAATTTATATTTCTTACTATTTACTTTCCGTTATGAGTAGTTAATTTTCTTAGCTTGGGTGTATGACGGAAAGGATGAGTTTGTATATCAAAATAAGGTAGACCCTTTTATGTAACAACAATGTTTCATTATTTCATTTCAAGTTTTATAAAACCAATGATACTTCTTAACGAGTTGATCACTGAAAAGTGTTAAAGTGCCATGAACTCTAAGCTGAGCCATTGATTGCACGTGAATTTGGATGATATGGGAAGTAAACTTGAGAGAGTTGCTAACAATTTGATTTGTTATCCGTATTTTCTAAATTGTTAATTCTCGATAGGTTGATCTCTTTGAAGTGTTAAAGTGGAATGGACTCAGAGATGAGCCATTCAGAACACATCAACTTGAATGATATGGGGATCCACTCGAGAGAGTGATTTTTAACAAAGATATTTGTTTATCCATATATTTTGAGTACACCATTTGTCACTATCACTGGTCTGGATACCTCATAGAGATATAGGTTGAAAGCTATAATATCTGTGTAATGGTGAAGTCCGAGAGAAATACCTTCAAAATAATTGGTGAAAATAGTTGTTACTAATTGCATGCTGTAGCAATTTGTCAGCATGGTCTAATGTTGTAGCATTTTGCCAGCATTAGTCTACTGGAAATAGTATTTACATCCCATCCTAAGTCTTACACCCTGACTTTATGTTATTTTATGTTATATCCTGTTAACTTTTAGTTGTGTTAGCTCATTTCAAATCAAAGTCTTCAAATTCTCCTTCTGAATCATTTCCTTAATAATACTTTCACTGAAATTTTACTACGATCCTTGTTGACGATATCTGGTACTTGTACCATTTTATTACTTGAAATATGATAATGAGACTAATTGTATACTTGTTGTTGGTCCTAGTTGTAAGTCTCTAGGTGTGAGAATATGGTCCTGATTATTCTCTCATGCATATTTAGCTCCTTGGGAATAATCCCACAAATTAAATAATTTACAAGATCAGCAAACTATGGTATTACGCTATTCAAGACCAAAATCCTTTCATTCGGAAATACTTTACAAATGTCACCACTCGATATTGGTTTGTCTATTTTTTCCAACCTAAACAAATGGTCAGACACTTGATTATGCACACCCTTCCTGTCAATGATTTCTAAGTCAGAGTCTTATAACAAGACCCACCTTATTAACCTAGGTTTTGTATCCTTTTTAGAATTGAGATACTTGATGGTAAAATGATTAGTATGAACAATTACCTTAGTGTCCGTCAAGTATTATCTTAGTTTTTCAAAAGCAAAAAGCACAGTTAATAATTCCTTTTCAGTAGTGGTGTAATTGATTTGAGCTTCATTGAGAGTTTTGCTTGCATAATAAATAGGGTGAAAAATCGTTTCTCTCTGTTGGCCTAAAACAACTACTATTGCCCAGTCACTGACATCATACATTATTTTAAAAGGTTGAGACCAATTTGTTGTTACTACTACAGGGGCACTGACCAATGCTTCTTTTAAAATTTTAAAATCCTTTTCACAATATTAATTAAAATTGAAGATATGGTCATGGTGTAATTGCGAACAAAGAGGTTTTAAAATTTTAGAATTTTTTTTTAATAAACCTCCTATAAAAACCTACATGTTCTAAAAAACTTCTTATTCATTTTATAGTTGTTGGTTCAGATAATTTTTCAATCACCTCCAATTTTGCTTTATCTAATGCAATACCTCTTTTGGATATGAGATGTCCTAACAATGCTCTCTTTAACCATAAAGCGTCATTTTTCTCAGTTTAAAACCAAATCTGTTTCTTCACATCTTACAAGACTTTTTTCAAGGTTTTTCAAGCATAGGTCATATGATACTAGACATGACGATACGACTACTGATACGTGATCCCAAAGGTTCACACAAACAAACAAATTAACCTTAATCGTACGATCGAATATGATTCAATTATTTTCAATCCAAACAATTGTCATGTAAAATATTGTTTAACATCAGAAACCCACTTTGGGAATGCACATATGACTATTGCTTCAAAAGTTCAAATTGTATTTCAACATTTGGCTTTGCCACTCTTTTACGTGTGTGTATATACGTTTAGAGTTGATCATTTGTGGTTTTGAATTCGACCTAACCTATTTTTCTTGTTTAATAATTTTAATATAGCAAACTCAAACCTTTTTTTTACCAGGTAGAAACTTACCCTTACACACCTTATAGGCTTGTCGGGCTTGTCCATGGGCTAACTGACCCTATAAAATATATTTAAGAAAATAAATTTATATAAAATCACAAGTTATGTAAAATAATTCAAAATACATATTCATTTTTTCAACTTAAAATTAGACGTAAATACATAACAATGTACATGAAAGATAAAAAAAAAGTATTTTGCAAAATATGGAGCAACGGTAAAGGAAATAACCAAATGAGATAATAAAGAATTTATCAATTGAGGTAATTATGTTTTAGATTTCTAACGAGTGTTATTATTATGAGTAATAATTAAGTGGGAATTAGTAAGTTGAAGAATATTCAATTTTATTTGTAAATTTTAATTATAAAGGTTAATTAATTATAAAAACAATAACGAGTTGGATGAATTTGCCCATTTTTTTGTATAGCTCATACACATCCATTACTTTTAACAAGTCAGCTTGGACCTGTCCATTTTTTTGAAAATAGTAGTCCAAGCCTGCTTTTCTAGCAAGCTGGACAGAACGAGTCGCCCATGAACAACTCCAACGCTCCCACCAGTCCACACAAAAGACATTGGTGAAAAACACATTTTATTTTTAGAAAAATATAACATTTTTGGTTTTGGAAATACTAATTTGCAAATTTATTTATGTTTATCGATCATCGTTATAAGATATTGGTGAAATTAATTACGCTTTACAAGTTTTTTAGATTTGTTCTATTGGTCGGTTTTGGATTTAGCATTGGTTTGGTTATTCTTAGACAATTTAAGTGTCTTATAACTTATGAATAACGATATATGAAACATTTTTGTATGCCACAGGAAAGGTATTTAATGTATCATGATTTGTTTAACAACTACAAAAAGCAAAAAGAAATTGATCTGAATCACTAATTGCAAATATGAATACATTATAAATCAATCTTTAGGTAATTAATTGCATGTCAACATTTTAATCTTTAACTAACTTATGGTTTTTATAACTTGAACTTAAAGAATATGGTAGAGATAGCGAAGATGAATAGGATAAAAGAGTCAAATTTGAAGATTATGAGTGTTAAGACTCTTTTGTAGGAAAGTTGAATGGGGAGTCTTTGGATCATGGAATGGATAACTTAAAAGTTATATTGCACGACAAAAAGAAAACAGAAGAATCAACCTCTATAGAAAGTACATCTGACTGGATGTCTTAGACGTATCCAATATGTTGAACAATGTGAAAAGAAAATGACAAGAAAGATGTGTTTCTCAACAAAAAGAATGGTGAATCAAAAATAACTACTTGTTGATAATCACCATGGGAAAGTTCAAGCCCAAGGGCAAGGAGGAAAAAAAGGTTGACTACAATCAATCATTAAGGTGTTTACAACTCCCACTCATGTAATTTTTCTCAAAGGAAAAGAAAAGTTCTCACAAAAACTCTCTTCTCTTATTTCAAAACACATGTTTGTTATGTTCTCTTTCTTTCTCTCTACAAATATTTTTTTTATTAACCTGAAAATTTAACCCGATATGCGAGCCGACTAATCCTACGAAAGGAAAAGGGTCGGGTTCGGACATGTTATTGGTATCCCCGTCCTCGAAACCGATAACTAATACCGTCCCGTAACAGCCCCGATCCCTGTCGAGGATCCTCGTCAGGTCCCCGCAGTTTCCCCGATCCCTGTTGGGGAACCCGTTAAGGGTAAAAATCCCCTTTTCCCATTGGTTTTCCCGTTCGCCGTTGGTTATACCTAAACCGATCTGAAATAAATTACTATATGTAAATTTTCACAACTAAAAATAAATTACAAAAATTTTAAAGATGTAAGTTTAAATGTCTCAAACATAATCAAACCAATTACAAACATCTTAGATTATAATATAAAATTAAACATAAATTCAAACATCATACAACTAACATCACGATTTCATGATTAGACAAATAAACTGGATTTTTTCGTGAGCTTTATTTGGAGTGTTGAGCTAAAGTGGATGAAGGTCTTTTAAATTTTAATGCTGGTATTTTCTTTTAATGATTATATCTAAACATAATAAATAAGTAATTTGGGTGACACGTGTCATCTTCTGATGAGACGGTTATCTTGTTTTCCCCCGTCTAAAGACGTATCTAGACACAATTTACAATATCAGTTCAATTAGACTCATTTGAACGTATCAAGACACAATTTACATTAGCAGTTCAATTAGCCTCATTTGATTGACATGTGTCCTCTTATTCGATTAATCCAACTAATTTAGGATGCAATTGATTTTATTCTTGGGTTAATTAATTCTTGTGGTAACTGATTCCCCAAAAAAAATGGTGTTTTACTTCAAAGTTATACTTCAGATTTATTCTTCAGAGTTATTCTTTAGAGTTATACTTCAGAGTTATTCTTCAGAATTATACTTTAGAGTCATTCTTCATAATCATTCTTCAGAGTTATTACTTCAAAGTTATTTCAATGGTACAAATCTGAAGATTCATTCTTTAGAGTTATACATCAGAGTTATTCTTCAAAGTTATACTTCAGAGTTATTTCAATACTACAAGTCTGAAGTCATTCTTTAGAGTTTTACTTGTTATTCTTCAGAGTTATTCTTCAGAGTTATACTTTAGAGTCATTCTTCAGAGTTATTCTTCAGAGTCATTCTTCAGAGTTATACTTCAGAGTTATACTTTAGAGTTATTCTTCAGAGTCATTCTTCAGATTTATACTTCAAAGTTATTCTTCAACGTTATACTTTAGAGTTTTACTTCACAGTTATTCCTCAGAGTTATTCTTCAGAGTTATTCTTTAGAGTCATTCTTCAGAGTTATACTTCAGAGTTATTTTTCAGAGTTATACTTCAAAGTTATACTTCAGAGTTATACTTCAGAGTAATTCTTCAGAGTCATTCTTCAGATTTATACTTCAAAGTTATTCTTCAAAGTTATACTTTAGAGTAGGGGTGCTCATGGGTTGGGTTGATCGGGTTGAAGACATTTGAACAACCCAACCCAATGCTTGCGGTTTGGAAAAATCTTAACCCAACCCAACCCAAACCAAAGTGCAACCCAACCCAACCTAACCCGTACGGGTTGGTCGAGTTAGTCGGGTTGGTCGGGATGATACTTTGGTATATTAAAATATTCTTCTAACCTTTAATATGTTATTTCTCTACTCATAATTTCTTTTTCACCATCAACCATTTGATACAACTTATTCATATTTCTTACATATATCACATTAAGTTAATTTTCTCAATTTACATATATATGTTCACAGTTACTGAATGAGTTATATAGATATATGAATAGATTGAAAATATGTGTATATGAAAAGCATACATAGTGTAATTGTCTAATGTATATATTAATAGAAATTCAACAATCATATTAAATCCAAGAAATAAAAGGATATCGGGGTCATCGGGTTGGGTTGGGTTCAAATAATAGTAACCCAATATCAACCCAATACCTACGGTTTGACAATTTTACAACTCGATTAGACATCGGGTTGCTTCGTGTTGGGTTATTTTGTATTGGGTTGGGTTGGGTTGATCGGGTTGGTCGGGTTAGTCGGGTTTTTGAGCACCCCTACTTTAGAGTTTTACTTCACAGTTATTCCTCAGAGTTATACTTCAGAGTCATTCTTCAGAGTTATACTTCAAAGTCATTCTTCAGAGTCATTCTTTAAAGTCGTTCTATTGAGTTATACTTCAAAGTTATTCTTTAGAGTCATTCTTCAGAGTTATACTTCAGATTAATTTCAATAGTACAAGTCTGAAGTCATTATTCAGAGTTTTACTTCAGAGCTATTTCAAGAGTACAAGTCTGAAGTCATTCTTCAGAGTTATACTTTAAAGTTATATTTCAAAGTTATTTCAAGAGTACAAGTCTGAAGAGTCATTCCAAAGAGTTAGCACACCCGAACTCTGAAGTGTTCATTTTCAGACTTAGCTCACCCGAACTCTAGAATCTGAATTCTGACTTTTTTTAGACTTAGAAAAAGAAGTCTAAATTCTTCTTTTTTAGACTTAGAAGTCTGAACTCTGAAGTCTTCTACATTTCTGAAGAGTACAAGTCTGAAGAGTCATTCTTCAGGGTTAGCTCATCTGAATTCTGAAGTCTTCTTTTTCAGACTTAGCTCACCCAAACTCTAAAGTCTTTCTGACTTTGAAGTCTAAATTCTGATTTAGTGGGATTTTTTTTATATATCAAAGTTATTTCAAGAGTACAAGTCTGAAGAGTCATTCTTTAGAGTTTTACTTCAGAGTTATTTCCAGATTACTAGTCTGAAGAGTCATTATTCATAGTTAGCTCACCCGAACTCTAAAGTCTTCTTTTCCAGATGAGCACCATGTAAAGCCTTTGCATAGTGCATGCAGAGCTTTTGGCTTGCATATACAGATCTCTAAAGTCTGAAGAGTTTACTTTAGAGTTATTTCAAAAGTATAAGTCTGAACAGTCATTCAAAATATACTTCTAAGTTTAAATTCAATTTACTGATATAGTTTCATTTCTAAATTTTATTTTATTCTAGGGTTAACTTCATTTTAACTAATTATTGATATAGTTTCATTTCTAAATTCAAGAATGAAAAGTCATTTTTTATAGTTATTCTTTATAGTTATACTTTAGAGTTATTTCAAAAGTACAAGTCTGAAGTAGCATCGTACTTTTGATGATCATTCATATATGTAAGATAAGTTTCCTGRCATGATTTAATTTTTTAAAATTACCCCGTATAATACACGGGATCGAACCTAGTATATATATATATGTATGTATATATATATGTATGTATATATACGTATATGTATGTATGTATGTATATGTTTGTATGTATATGTTTGTATGTATATATGTATATGTATATAAATTAGACTTAATATATATAAACATACCGGGCCGGGCTGGTGATCCCCGTTCCCATTCCCGTTGAAATCCCCGAATATATCCTTGATCCCCGCCCCGTCCCCGATAAGATGTCCCAAACCCGACCCATAAGTTTTGGTTTTCAGTTTTCGTCACCGATATCGGGTTTTTTTGCCATCTCTAACTAATCTCAGGGCGACCACATGCTTTGCGCGTAACCCGGAGTCTCCGCATTTGAACTTTCGTGGTCACAAGGGGATTTTTATTTCTCCTTGGATTTGAACATAGGACCTCTAGGCACTTTTGACCTTTGGATCCCAAGCTCAAACTTATTCAAACGCCACCTTTGTGGTTATTTGCTACAAATCTTGTGTTTTATTATTAACGTTATTCATCCAAGATGATAGGTTAGGGATTAATTTGCAAAGTCATAGGAGGCTAGAAATCCTTAGACAACATTCTATGAAAACCTCAAAAGGGATGGTATGTTTTCTATTTTTGGAACTAAACGTATTGGGAAAAGTTTTTCTAGCACAAGAACAACATAAGAATTTCTATGCTTCAACACATCGTCTTCCAAATAATTGATAGTAAAACTTCTCCATATTTGCCTTTGACAACCCTATGTGATCATTTTTTTAATGGACATGGACAAGATATTTGGAGTTTGTCTTTTACATGTAAATGAAAAAATAGTGTGGTCATTTGAATTTCATGATGAATATATGATATATGAATTTCAAAAATAGGCTCATATTGTATTTCTTCATTGATGAAAATACTCATTGACAAGATGTTATACACTAATGATGCCATATAATGTATATTCATTGATGAATATACTCCATGAATATACATAGGCTAAGTCAAATTATATATGAAGTTCAAATACGTTATATTTATTGATGAAATTGACATGGACCCATGTTTTTTGAATTTACATGTAAAATACAAGCTCCAATTTCTTGTCTATGTACATTGAAGATCATGATTACATAGGACTGTTAAAGGTAAATGGGCAAGTTTTACCGTAAATTGTTTGGTAAAAGTTGTGTTGATATGTAAAAAATTATGCTAGAAAAACTTTGCCAAAAGAATTTAGTTCAAAAAATAGAAAACACACCAATCTTTTGAAGTTTTCATAGTTTGTGAACAAATGAATCATTAAAACTAGCATGAACTAAACCCAAAGATTGTTATGTAAATTATCTTGGAGGAATAACATTAACAATAATGCCCCAACCAAAGCTCGAGTAGGATTCATGACGTAAATCGGTCGAATGTAAGATGTTTTTGAAGATGAAACTCACTGAACCAATACACAAAGGGAGACAGAGGAAAAATAACAAGTGTGTGTGTGTGTTGCGGTTAGAGAGCTGAGAGTATGTGTGTTTTGAGAAACGAGAGCAAAAAGTTCAGTAAGAGTTTTTCTTTTTCTTTGACAAAAGTTACATGAGTGGGAGTTAAATGACTGTGTTGACTCCTTTGACTCTTCCAAGGGTGGTTATAAGATTTAAGTATGTAATTATGATGGTCTCATAATCCCATGTTTCTAATTCACCAATGCTTTCCCCTAAAAGCATACATTCCTTGTAGTTTTAATTTTCATTTTGCTCAGCATATGAATGTACTGAGGTATTAGATTAAATGAAGTTACTAAAGAGACTCGTTCTTTTACTATCTTTTTGTCATGCAACATAACTTTAGGTTTTGCATCTATTTCCATGCTATCAACTCCATGGTCCATACTTATGATTGAGCTTCATTGTAAGATGGTCATGAAACTCATAAATCATATAATATGGCTTTACTAATTCATCTTTGCCATCTGTATGATTTTCTAAAGACCATAAATTCGTTCAATATCAAAATATTTACATGATAATAATTACCAAATATTATGTAAAATTAATTACCAGAAAAGATAGCATAAGTATAAAAGGCCAGGACAACAAACCATAAACCAAACTTCAGATACTTATGAAATAGTAATTTGTTATCTATCTCATGCTATTGAAATCCCTTAAACTCTTATTCCACGTTATAAACCAAACATAACTATTTTTTTAGGAGGGAGAGGGGAGATTAATGATTTATCATGAATAACAAACAACGTTCATATTTGAATGTTCAATACAGTCTACACACATATCATTAAAAATAAAAATAAAAATGAGCCTTTCAAAATAAATACACATGTGAATGTTCGTAAGATAGCATGTGAAACAAGGTTATGTACGTGTTAGTTGTTATCTCATGGAGATTCAATCCAAATTTCACATAAATTATGAAGAAATGCATTTTTTGTCCTTGTACACTATATTTACATGTGAATTTCATTAATATATTATTTCAAATAAATTGTGCTCAGCCCACAAACAAAAACATTACTTAAATGTGCATGTAATTGTAATATCTTAATTTACCAAGAAAAATGTTACATCATCAACTATAAAATCTCAGTAAACATTCAAAATAGAACGGATAACAATTAAAATTGTTTGCAGTGAAAGTCTTTAAAATACTTAAATATGTAATTTAAGAACTAAGTTAAGTTGTATATAAAAATATAAACAAAACACTTGTCCTTTTGGCAAGACAATTTGAAACAATTGACATATGAGACTCCCTTCAACTATTGGATAATGACATTTTGCCCTCTAAATATTACAAATATTTACCCCTAATATTATATTTTCTTCATCTTTATTCTGATTTTTAAAATCACTTTTTTGGACCAAATATATTTCTTCTTATTTTCTTGGATTTTCGTGTATTCTCCCCTCCGTCAAGAAATTTCTTCCTCGGAATTATTACCGTCTAAATAGTTGAAGGTATTTAGCCCTCATCCTTTCTTCTATAACTCCGACATCATTTTCTGCACCATTGTGGAATTTCCACTTAACACCAACGGTATACTTTTGTTTCTTAGGGGCCGTTTATCAAACACTTACCCGGTAAGTGCTTACCGGTAAAATTTAACACTATTATATACATACCGGGTAAGATTTTAGTTCATCAAAACGACATACTATATAATAATTTACCCGGTAAGCGCTTACCGTGATAAGAGTCGTCGTCTTCACTTACCGGGTAAGACGCTTGATCCTTGTCTCGCTCTTACCGGGTAAGATTCTTGGTCCTTACTATATTCATCCGGTAAGGTAATGTTACTTGGTAAATGCTTACCCGGTTAAGCGTTTAGTAAACGGTCCCTTAGTCTTTTTGTCTACTTGTCCAATATGTCGACGGGATCTCCCGCATAAGCAAGCTTGTCGTACTTTGACATCATCCAAATCTGCAACGACTGATTTGTTCAGCTAAATATTTTCTCAAGTTCGACACGTGAAGGGTGTCATGAAATGTGAGTCAAATCATTTAAGATAGTTATGTTATTTATTAATTAAACAAAAAAGATAATCTATATATATATATATAAAAGCAAAACTTGAGCTTGCTTAAAGAAGTCTTCATTCACATTTTTCTATTTTTTTCATATTTTTAAATAAGAAGTTTTTCATTAAATGAATTTTAACTTTTCATTTAACCCTTCATCTTCTTTATCATTTCATATTATTTTTATTTACGCAACATAAATACATCAACAAATATAATTTTTTTTATTTGTCTTACGTTTTTTAATTAAATCAAACATTTTATTTAATGAATCCAATATTAATAAAAGTTACAATCCTATAAATTTAATTAATATATACTATTTGTGTGTCCGTGCATTGTGACGGGATGCAAAAAGTTTTATCAAGATTTATTCTCTTTTAAAATTTCAAAGTCCTTCAAAATGTTATAATGACGGCTATTGAAGTACCAATGTCAAATTCAAATATGGATCTTACAAAAGTGTTGGGTAACTCTCATCACCAAGTAAAATTCTATTCAAAATAATTAAAAAAATTACAAAGAAAAAACATAATATAATTTTACAAAAATGATGACCTGCCAAAAATATATTTGAAAACTCAACTCAAAGGTGGCCTAATGTTACATCCTATTACCTTTCCAATGATTTAAATACATGCATTACATCGAACATTGACAAATCGTGTTCAAATTCTTGATTCTTGCTTTGTTTGTAATTGCAAAAACCATATCAAGTTGGCTGATTGTTGTCTTCCAACCTCATTCAGGTCAATATCTATATGTCCCTGGTAAACATAAAGGATGAAAATCATAAGCAACATGGGAGCTTAGAGGAACAACATTTTGACATGAGAGGTAAATGAATTTAAACCAAATCAAATTCATGAAAACAGAATCAGAAGCATTCATAAAAGTTTCTTGATGAACAAGTTGCCATGTAAATATTCTCGTCCGTTTTTTTTATTTTTTTGAGAAAAGGATATAAAGTGGCTATTTACTGAACGATTACCCGGTCCTTACCATATTCATCCGAGTAAATTTTTTATCATTGTTATATTCATTTAATAAGGTAACGTGAATTAGTAAGCACTTACCCGATTAAGCGAGTAAGGTTTGGTAAACAGACCCTTACTATATTCATCCAGTAAGATAATGTGACTTAGAAAGCCCTTACCCGGGTAAGTGTTTGGTAAATGACCCCTTAACTTCAACAACCTTACGAAGATTGGGAGAACGACTTTGTGTTTAACAATCATGTTTTCAAGCTACGAATACCTAATCCCAAAATCTTCATGCCCCTATCAAAGACTGGTAAAATGAAACTATAAAACAAAATGTAACAGTAACAATTTTAACCCTAGCAAGTTTGGTCGGGGGATGTAAGCAAATCAGACCTCTACCCCAATGAGCAGAGAAGCCAAATTCTACAAAATGCTTGAAGGGTAAAATAGATATAAAGAACAACAAAGTAAAAAAAAAACATAGTGGAGATATAATTCTCAATTAAGGAATCTAAGGAAGAACTATCTCTACTATGAGAATAAAAACAAATGGTGATAGATAGAAGAATAAACAATATATCATCCTAATTGTCGATTATTATAACCTTTTTATTACAAAGTTTGGGGTAAACAGTACAACCAATAAGTAAATAAGGTAATAAAAAGGCACAGAAACCAATTCAATTTCCAAAAACTACATACAAAATCATATGCTAAAGTCAAATGTAGGCCATTTTGGGACAAATGTGGTAAAAAGGTTTGGTCATTCTAACCTATTGGAAGCTAATGAACATTTCCTCATGAATTAAGTTTGAGTACGGTGGAAGGCAGTACAAATCAAATAGGCTTCATTTGAATCTAAATATCATGCTCCAGTAGCAAAAATTGACTAAAGACATTCAAATTTGCATAAATCAAAGCAGATGTAATAGAAATAAGATGAATTAACTAATGTTTCTGGAAACTTATTTGACTTCTAAAGAAGATCCAGATTCAGATTGGCTCCACTGAAATTGATTAACAACAAGAGATCATCACCAATCTTCTTCTCCTTAGTCTCTCTGCAACTCATCTCCTCTTGTCTATAGTCAACAAACGCCTGCAAAGTTTCAACAGAATATGATATACCATAAAATTTGCAAATGATATAGAACTGTCAAGGGCAAACCTGAAAACCAACAGGCAGTAAGTTAAAATCACATGACTGATAAGATGGAGTGTTTTTGGATCCCTCATGTGGAAATCTGGTACATAACTTTAACTTCTCCTCGATGTCAAAAGTTGTAAGCTTCAAATCAAGCGATTTAATTGAAGCAGGCCGCCTTACAGAATGTCTGAAATTGTACCATTAATTAATAACAAGCATGGACACTTGCCAAATGCATGAATATAGATACATTTTACAAATGTACAAATTCATATATAGATAGGGTGGTAATAATGGTCAATACTGCACAACTTTATAGCATTCAGATAAAACCCCATACATACCAGTTTAACAAGAACTTCTTCTCTTCTTTGTATATTTACTCTTAAAAAAACGAAGTCATCTAGATGACCTAATCATGAAAATGTGAGCAATAAGTAGATGACCATAAAATCATGTTACAAGAAAGTTTGCCAAATAAAGATTTTCAAAAGATCAACTACCAATCTTCCACCCATGCTTAAACTTTCCACCATTCTTCCATCCATGCTAAATGGCCCACAAGGCAATTGTTGAAGTATTTACCATATTGATTTTGATCCACAAGATATATTTAAATTTTAAAACTATATGTTCCCCCTATTTAATATTAAGGGCACCCCAACCAACTTAGCGATTTTGTATGCTTTGCCTGCAAGTCGCAACCCAGGCTCACAATTTTAAAATGTGTTATAATACTTGGGAGGGTTACTCACTATGAATACCCAATATCCTCATTGGAGATGTGGGATCATAAACGACTACCTAAACAGATAGTTAGTGCTTTCAAGACATTCCTATGTGTCAATGCTTGTCAATCTAAGGCTTCTAAGTTTAATGTTCTAACTGGTGAATGTTATCAATTCCTGGCCTGCTTCTTTCCAAAAATCAATAATACGCTTAATAGTTGAGGGCCTAGTCGTTGAAGTTGGTATACTCTATGACTGTTTAATGTTTGTCTAATTAACTTGATTCAAGGTTGGGAGAGGAAGAATCTTGACCACACAAAGGGAAAATCAAGTTCAGACAGAAAAGCTTATTCAATAAACATTATCAGGACTTATAAAGACAAACTGAATGTCTTACTAAAAGTTTAGAAGCTTCAACTATTACAAAGAAGTTTATGGCACTTTCGAGTCAAATACGATTCTGGATTTCTGACTAACGTATACCTGGTTCAACTTGAATAATGGAATTCATATTTATTGGGCACTCCCATAGAAAGGGATAAGCCACCTTTAACTTCTTCAAATTTGTGTGTGTATGTTTTACTGGGTGAAGCTTTTTGTCATTGAGTTGTATGAACTACTTGAGAAATCTACACATTAGAAACACAAGAACTACCCATATGTAAATTTATTAACCTACCTATACCAAGAACAAAATAGTTTTACCTCCATAAGGATATGTAAAAAGAACAGAACCACAGAGGAAACGAAAATTGATCAAACAAAAGAATCGATAAAAAAAACACTACAACAAAAAAAGTTTTATAGGACACTTTTTTGGGACACTTTTCAAGATCCGTCCTTTAAAATGGTTAATACGACACATTATTTTGGGAGTCCTATTTGATTTACTTTAATAGGACACTTTTTAATGTCATATTATTTTAGAGTATAATAGGACACTATTTAAGTGTTATATCATTTAAAAGTCTAAGAGGACACTTTAAAGTGTTATATTATTTTAGAAACTCATAGGACATTTTAAAGTGTTGTGTTATTTTTAAAAGTTAATAAAACACTTTTGATTGTTGTATTAATGTTTAAAGCTAATAGGACACTTAAAAGTGTCCTATTAAAGATTAAAATGTGTTATTTTTAAAAGTTAATAAAACA
>NC_037544.1:27424265-27426448 GCF_001531365.2 Cynara cardunculus var. scolymus | reverse complement strand
AAAAACTATGCTCCTAATTGAAAGCTCATTTAAAAAGTTTATATATTGGTAAGTCAGCTTCCTCTCAAACTTGGATTTGACCATGCAAAACGTGCCCATAAGCCAAGGTATGAGTTTTCATTTCTTTTGATCTCTACTTCTATACATTTTAGGATTCCATATCCTCAACCATTCATTGCTATATGAAAGAACACCCGCACTTGGTGCACTTCTGCCAATATGCCAAACAGACTCGGACACTGCTATATCACCTGATTGCTATGTTTTTATTTCAACCATAATTCATAAATGTGGCAAGAGAAATATTAGTTATACACTCCTTCTAACCTAATGGTTTAGTTACATACTGTCCCCTAGTATGTTTCTTTTTACATCAATGCAGTGAGTGAATAATGTATACGATGTTTTAAATAAACTTAAAGTACGCCAATGCAGTGACTTCCTAACCAGTCTTGATATTCCAATTTCACTGTAAGTTCTGTAAGAGAACCATAAATAACAACCAACATTTTAAACCATATCGACATTGTTGGCTAAGTTTCAGCTTAACTTAACATGTTGATGGCATTGTTTTGAAGCTATTTGGGTATTGGCATTGTTTTGAAGCTATTTGGGTATCATCATAGTATTGTGGCTTTTGTACACTGATCATATTGTTTTTTAATGATTTTAGGAGCAATACCCAAGTCAGTTCTTGAGCTAATGGATGTGAAAGATCTCACCTTATCCCATGTTAAATCTCACTTGCAGGTTAACTTGGCCTCCATTTTTGCAATATTCAAATTAATCTTATTGATACATGTATTTTCTGTTTTCAAAACATAATTGCTTTGCAAGATGCATTGTCTGTCTACTGTGTAAATATATTTATTATTTAATTTTGGCAATTTACTTACTTCTCTTTTCTTTTTTGTCAGGGTGACGGTATCCTAGCAGATTCTGGCACTGAGCAGCTGGAGTTTATAACACTAAGTCAAAGGATAGGAGATCCAAAGTATCAACAGAAGATATTGTTTCTATTATGTAAGAAAGAATTCATTATGAGTATGTATGTGTATGTTTTGTCTCATTATGACAGTATCCAAAGAATTCAAAGATGTCTGTCTCTACCACATCTTAAGAAAGAATTCATGTCAATTATGAAGTTGGAAAAGTAGCATGTATGTGTATGCTTTGTCTCATTATGTGATACTTGGGCTATTGATTTGGCCTAATGTTGTACCATTATGAGACATTTTTCTTCAGTATGTTACCTTTCTTGTTATTCATCTTTATGTGTTTTCTTTGATTGTTTTTCCCTTCATATTATTATGACTTTATGCTTACTTTGTAGTCTGTCATATAAGCTACTTCCTTCTGTTAAATTTCCGAGGCTTCAAAATTAGGATTCAAAAGGCTTGTAGACAGCAGCTCCCTATAACTTTTCTGTGTTTATGATGTTAGCTACAACTTAACGCCACAATAGCGTGAAGGATTATTAATCATGATTATATCTTTTTTTCATAGGTGTATGTAATTGTATTGCAAACACAAAGTACCCAGTTGGAAACTACAATGCACATGTTGTGGCTTATCCTGATGTGAACTGGCCCCATGTTTCTGAACAGTTTGTAACCTCTCTTGGGTTAAGCTTCAACCCATATGTGACCCAGGTATGTGATGACACTTAGATTCTTATGTTTTGCTTYTGCATATTCCARTYTTAATTTCTTTTAGTGAATGTAAATGAAGAAAGCTTGATCACCCCTGTTTTTATTGATCTTTGTCGTTAACTGTGGATCTCTTTTTAGCCTAGATATCGTTCAGATGCAATGCAACTTTAAACTGTTTAAATGAGTAGATTTGGTTATATAGAAGTGTATATATTATTCAAGGTTACTGGTTGTTTACTACCTACTTATCGCCTCTTACCGGGTAATAGGGGGTTACCCGGTCAGAGATGTTGTTTACCAAGCCCCTCTTACCAGTTCATGATGCTGACCTGGTAAGCTAAGGGAGGAGCTCTTACTCGTTCAGTGATTAGTGTTGACCCAGAACACACTCTTACCCGGTTAGTGCTTACCCAATTTGTGTTGGTAAATGGCCACTAACTTTGCAACCATGGGTTTGAAGCACCAAAATAACGTGTTTACAAAATGCAAAGCCAACGCTATGTACAAAAACTCCCTCCCCAACTTTTTCAA
>NC_037544.1:27419120-27422650 GCF_001531365.2 Cynara cardunculus var. scolymus | reverse complement strand
CCACCATCGTTCATCATCTCTACTCCCACGTCTTGCACTTCACTTCGTTCTTCAATTGGTGCATTAATATCACGTTCATCTTCTATGATCATATTATGCATAATGATGCACGAAGTCATTATATCATGCAAGATTTCCTTCCTCCATAACCGTGCAGGTCCTGCTACTATTGCAAACCTTAATTGCAATACGCCAAATGCACGTTCTACGTCTTTTCTACATGCGTCTTGTTTCTTTACAAAATATTGATTTTTAGGGCTACGTGGATCGTGAATAGATTGAACAAGAGTGGCCCATTTTGGATATATGCCATCAGCTAAATAATAACCCATATTATATGATTTTCCTTTGATGACATAATTAGCAGGAGGAGCAGTACACACTGCAAGATTTGCAAAAAGATGGGAGGACTCCAACACATTAATGTCACTGTTGGACCCCGGTAAACCAAAATATGCATGCCATATCCAAAGATCATAGTCAACTACAGCTTCAAGAATAATACTTGGAGATCTACTACGACCAGAATATTGTCCTCCCCAACCGGTTGGACAATTCTTCCATTTCCAATGCATACAATCTAGACTACCTAACATTCCTGGAAAACCTCGTTGTTCTCCAACTTGGAGTAGTCGTGCCACATCATTAGCATTGGGTGTTCGGAGATAGCGTTTTCCAAACACCTCCACGATGGCATGACAAAACCGCTTCAAAGCTTCTAAAACCGTCAATTCGCCTATTTTAACGTACTCATCTGTAGCATCTGCAGCCACGCCATATGCCAACATTCGAAATACAGTAGTAACTTTTTGATAACCGGACAACCCAAGTTTGCCGCATCCATCCCTTCGTTGGAGAAAGTAGTTGTCATGACTTTGGACATCATCCAAAATACGAAAAAATAAAGTATGACTCATTCGGAATCGTCGACGAAACATCGACTCAGGAAATCGAGGATTTTCAGAAAAATAATCATTGAAGAGAATGCGATCGGCATTTTCTCGATCACGATTGATAACTATATGGCAAGGAATAGAACCACGATAAGACACATGATTGTTTTGAGCATAATTATAGATATAATTATCCATTTCAGACGCTAGATTGAATGCCTCGACCATTAGTTCGGCATGTGTATTATCAAAAGCCTCATCGTCTGAATACGAATTATCAGCCATTTGAGTGGTATTTCTCAACAAAGAAGATTGCAAAATATAGTTGAGTTATTTTAATTGAGTTATGATTCAAGTTTTATAGTGAGAATCAATGGTGTTGTCAATTCTTACCAGACTTTTCAGAAGAATCTTGCCAGACTTTTCTGAAGAATCTTGCCAGACTTTTCAGAAGAATCTTGCCAGTGTGTTGTCTAATCTGTCTTCATTTGGAGTGAACTGAAATTTTTGTGTATAAATAGGGGGCGAGTTGGTAAGCTAAATCACACACATTTTCATTGATATATTACCAGCCTTTTCATAAAAATGTCTTCAACAAGCCGAACTTCATCCTACAAAGATAGCGAAGACATACAACTATGTCATTGTTTTCTTGATATAACTCAAAATCCAATAATAGGTAGAAACCAATCAAAAGATAAGTTTTGGTCAAGAATAGAAACTTTTTATCACCAAACCGAACCGTTCGCAACCAATCCTCGACCAAGAAGATCATTGGAAACGAGAATGTCTTGCATTCTAAATGTTTGCAAAAAATGCGAGGGTGTATCAATCAAGTTGAAATGAGGAATCCAAGTGGTGCTTCTAAACAAGATATCGTAAGTATTTATTGTTTTAGTTGATCATTGTTTTATTAATTTAAATATAACGTGTATTTTTCATAGATGAACGAAGCGAAAGAGCTGTTAAAACTTGATGGATCTTATAAGAAGGGTTTTAAGTTTGATCATGTCTGGGACATTTTGAAAGACTCCGAGAGTTTATCAAATGTCACTGCATCAACTCAGTATCAACGACAAAGTCCTTATCAATCACCTTCTTCCGGTCCTGGTTCATCGTCTGGGACAGATGTCGGTTTACCGTCGTTGACTATTCACAACGTAGAAGGTACTTAAAGACCAATTGGAGTGAAAAAGGCAAAATCAAGGCTCCAATATGATAATAAGCTAGATAGCTTAGTCAAGACTAGTAAAAAAATGAGCAAACAAATAGCCAAAACCACTGAAGTTATGATGTGAAGGAATGAGTTTCAAGCTCACAAACTTGCATTAGAGGCAAGGTTGGCGGATGACAAACTTATGTGCATCGATCTAACCTCTATCACTGATCCTGTGTGGTATGAGTTCATAAAAAATGAGAAAATTTGAATAGCGAGAGAGAGAGAGCGCAACCCCAAGTTCATATGTCTGGACAAGGATCAGAATTCGTAGCATCTCAATATCGAGTATCTCAACATCAACAATTTGGAGGAGCTCAAGACCAACCCGAAGGATCTCAAAACGTAGCAGGAAGCTTTAGTCAGTTTATGCCTAGCGGAAACGATTGGACCCTTTAATTTATGTATTTCAGTTTTTAAAATTTTCATTAATAAAATACGTTTACGTTTATCCGGTATCATATTTGTGTTATTAATAATATATATATATATATATATAAATTTAAATAATAAATATAAAAACCTAAAACTTAATATTGTAATTATTTATTTATTTATAATTTATTTAAAAAAATTATTTAAGAAAGGTGGTGGGGACCACCCATTTGGCAAAATTGCCGTTCACTTTCTTCACGTCATATTTGCCGTTCGTTTTCACTCGCCGGCAAAATTTTAGTGTTTTTGATGGACGATTGGAGCCAAGAGAACGGTAAAACTAGGGTTTTGCCATTCGATTGGAGTTGCTCTAAAAGAAATCGAGAGAAACCTTAAACAGAAAAATCTACCTGAATGGAGAGTATGATTCGAGGAGCGACATAGGAAGATCAAGATGAACGATGAGCACCATTAAAAATGAATCGAGAGAGTACCTGAATCGAAGAAGAGCATGGAACCTATGAGAATATGAATCGATAAATTTAGAAATCATAGACGAGAGTATGAATCAAGAAATTGAGAAACATTGTATCTTTGCAATCAAGAACTCGAGAGTATGAATTTAGAGGGTATGAATCGAAGAGCCATATGGAGAATTAAAACCCCTGAAATCATCGTCTTGAAGAATGAATCGCCATCCTAGAGCACTCAATCGTCGTCTCGGAAACCCTGCAATGGAGCCTCTGATTTGAGAGTGTGGAAAGGATTTTTGCATAATGTAGGTTGCACTTTATGCTAAAAAAAGTTGTACTTTAAGACTGTTGGTCCCGAAAGGGTCTACAAGATAAGACACAATTTGTAGAAGGGGGGGATGAATACAAACACAGAGTTTTCAAATTTAAAATATATATTGATATAGAAGATCAATACAGATTTTACAATATTGTTTGCGGAAAGATAAGGTAAAGAAAACCTATCTAAACAACCTTTGGTTACACATAGATCTTTAGCAAATACAAGAAAAGATAATGCTAGAAAATAAAGAT
>NC_037544.1:27417561-27419020 GCF_001531365.2 Cynara cardunculus var. scolymus | reverse complement strand
TTGTATTCAAGTTTCTCCTTAGTGTAATTGTTTTGTAATAGTTTAGCCTTTACAATTTCCTAGTATAAATAGCGATTTCCTTGTAGTTGTCATTAACCATCGTCGTTAGCAGAATTATCAAGATTAGTGCTGTAATTCTTTCTCTCTCTCAATCTAATCATCCTTTGATCATATTCTTTCTATCTTTGATGTTCATCATGATTCTTGAAGATTGCTTCATGTTTGTATGATTTCTGGACTTATCAAAACATTCAAAGAATAATCTTGAGCGCCAAGAAATTCACTTTATTCAATATGAAAACGTAAAAGCGACATTGATTACAATAGGCCTAATCACCTATTTATACTAAAAGACTAATTAGAAGATAACTATCTAGTGAGACTATTTAGCTAATCTTTTATTAACGGATAGGGATTATCAAATCTATAGATAATCTATAAGTTGAGATAAGCTTGAAATCCAGCTGTCAATTTGTTATCTCCAGCTGTCATTCATGAGATGATGATTCAACCTTATCTTTATATTTTCATCGTATGCTTCGGGTTGAACTGCTGAAGAAAACTCTAAGTGTGGTTGACCAGAGAACTGATGAAAATGCTCTTTCCATCGCATCTCTGGTTGTTCATCGATCCTCTGGTTGTTCTTCAGACTTAGTCAATTCTGCCTTATTGTCTTCATCGGTCTTCTGGTTCTTCATCACTTATCGTTCTTCATTAGTTTTACACTTATTAATTATGGGGTCTAACATGTGTTATGAAAGGGGAGTTAATTGATTAGTTGGTAAAACAAATAGTGAAGTCGAATGATGGTACGTATTTGTCGTCAAAGGAGAGAGTTATGACTAGACTCCAGGATGAATACAATGACGATATAAATGAAAAACGGGTTAAGTTAATTTTTATGGTTGCAAAAGGATGAATTCGAATATGAATCTGGTGATATGCTGAAATAACTCAAGGGTTGATAGTCGACTAATAACTTGGTCAAAGTCAACAGCAAACACAATATTGTTATCGTTAAGCACATCACTCAAATGTGAAATGATGAAATAATCAACAACAAAAAATTAAGGATGAAAACGATAATGTGCAGATTAATGCATTATCGGTGTAAAAAATAGCCCTACCAGTAAGAAATATCTAGTGTAGTGAAAGAAAGTATGGGCACTGGAATCGGTAAGAGAAGACTAGGTTAAATCAAAACCCTTCAAAGAATGATTGTGTAACATCTCGCTTGTGCAAACCAAAAATTAACAATTTTATAAAATCTCCAATAAAATATAATTTATTAATTATTAGGACCAAAATTGATCCTAAATTATTCTAAAAGAATTTATCAAAGCAACCGGGGCCAAGGATGAAAAATCTGATAATGCTGCTGAAACAACTAAGTCTGGAGGAAGACCAGAGGCAATGAATTGGTCCAGAGGCAGGCAATGGTCCAGAGGCTGCTGAAATG
>NC_037544.1:27412727-27415866 GCF_001531365.2 Cynara cardunculus var. scolymus | reverse complement strand
TAGTATAATGGGTAAATTTAAATCAAAAGGTTACCCAATGCTATAATGAGTAAATTTTTCAAAGTACAATGTCCTAATAAAAAATAATTTGAAAGTACATTGCTATAATAAGAAAAACTGAAAGTACAATGCTATAATAAATAAATTTATGAAAGTAGATTGCTATTTTATGCATTTTCAATTTCCCCGATAAATCTTCAAGTCAAACAACGGGTTCTTTCTTTTTGTCCGTCTCCTTTCCTGAGAGAGGTTGCCACTTAAATAGTAAGCCAACGCTTAGTGAGTTAAATTGTTAAGTATTACATATCAATATCGCAAATGTTTATAAACATACATAATAAACTCTTATCAATAAAAGAGTTCAAGACATCATCCAGATGCAAACCGAGACTTATAAGCAACCGAGTGAACAATTACGTACCGGATGCTTAGATCATAGGATTCCATATTCATATCACCATAGTATACGATATCATTGATGCTCAATACAACAAGGAGACAGAATCAACAACCAAATATATTCAGCAATGTTAGAATACCAATAAATATCAAGAACCAAGAGATCGAATCGGTATACATAACGAGGATAGTGTATCACCCCGTCCTTCACCTCCCGGGCTCATGCCAAAGTCCGAGTCAGAATCATACATTACGAGAAACCTCGCACTGCCCGCCTTCCTCTACCGGGTAAGCGCCAAGGTTCTCTACTCATTGCTCTTCCTCCTTTTCTGAGCAATGAGTATTCACAACCGTATAAAGTCTCACCCGTCTAACCCGGGATCTTGACTTAGCCATAAACATCTGGCATGCCACACGAAGTAGTACTAGTACTATGGCGTACAATTCAAGGAACAAAACAAACAAGTCCGGATCCGGAAAGCAAACCGATGTACCAAGAAAATAATAAGGAATCGACTCAAGAGACGGAATCAAAGACAAATCAAGATCATGTGACACCATTCAAGACGAAAAACATTCATATGAAAATATATATATGTTCAAATCAATATGTAACAATTAACTATATAACTTACCGAGCAACCGTATAATACCGAAAAGCTCCGAATTGAGCTCACAAAGCAAGTCCAATCTACCCCACTTAGATTGCTTCCAAAGTATCAAAATATGACTTAATTACCCCCTGGAGTAAATGCACAAAATCTTATAAGCAACCAATATAAGAAACTCATGATATACACATATCCTATTTGAACATTTTATCTAAATTTCTATGTACAGCTGCTGCATGCAGAACTATTTTGCCCATTTTAAGCTCTAATTCATGCCTTAATCATAAAATAAGAAATAAACTAGACTCAAATATCTAACTAAGGAATTTGGTCTCACCTCATTTGGATTTTTCTACGATTTTATACATATTTTCAAATTCTGCATACTTTCAATGCATTCAAAAGTCGAAATTCTCATTTTCATACATTTTTCTCAAAACCATTTCGATTCCAAACCATTTCAACTTCTGAATCTCAACTTAATATAACATATTTGACATAAACAACCAAAATCCAACCTTTATTTTATCATTTATATTATCTCCCAAATCCTTGACTTAATCAAGTCAAAGTTCATATGATGAACTTGCACAAATCTCGATAATCTCTTGAATCTAATGACCATTTCATGCCATAAACATTAAAATGCACTCATTTTATACACTTAAGATGAAACCCATATGAAACCCTAACTCTAACTCAACATGCAATCCATATAACAAGAATGTCAACAAAGAATAAGTGCAAAAATAGATTATACCTTACTTGATGATCAAATCCTTCCAAGATCTTGTAGTTGCTCTTTGATTTGAGTTGAATCAAGCCTATATGTGTGAAAATTGCACCTCTAGTGTGTGTGTGAGTCTGGACTTAGATGACATGAAAAATGGGCCAAAACTCCAATTTATAATGCTAAAATTCGAGTTGGGTCGGGTTGGCCCGGCTAGGTACCCATTTTGACAATCAACACTTAAATTATTCATAACTTTTCGCTCGGACCTCCGTTTTCTATGAGGTTTTCGCCTACACGTTCATAAAGAAATAATCTATAACATCCAACAAAAATATTCCAGAAAATATCTTCCAAGAAAATTAGTTTTACATATCTATTTGACGTAAATTTTTCCCAAATCCTCTAATATATTCTTAAGAAATAAAATTCTAAAACTTCAGACCCAAACTCCCACTAAATCATAAGTTCTCTTTAACCCAATAATTAAATATATTAAGCAATTAATTGGGCATATTAGAAATTGGATGTTACAAATACCTCCTCCTTTTGAGGATTTCGTCCCCGAAATCAGTGTTGTGGAAATAAAGAAGGGTATTTTGCCTTCATCTCATCTTTACGCTCCCACATCCAATTTGGTCCTCGATAGTGTTTTCACTTGATCAATACCAAGTCTACCTCCTTATTACGTAGTTTCATTTTTCTCTCGTTCAGAATTGATTCTGGTTCTTCAATGTATCTTAATTTATCATCTACTTTGACTTCGGCTAAGGGCACCGTCTCTTCAAGTTTACCCAAGTATTTACGTAAGTACCCGACATGAAACACATCGTGTATCCTCGTAAGTTCCTTTGGTAACTCTAGTCGATAAGCTTGTTTTCCGATACGCTCCAATACTTTGAACAGGCCGATAAATCATGGACTTAACTTACCTTGTTTTCGGAATCGAAGTACACCTCGCCAAGGAGAAACTTTCACCATTACCATATCACCCACCAAGAACTCGATTGGCCTTTTGCGACGATCTGCATAAGACTTTTGACGATCTTGGGCAGCTCTCATTCTTTCGCGAATAATCTGAATTTTGTCGTGAGTGATCTGAATGAGTTCGGGACCAACTAAAACTTTCTCTCCCGTCTCTCGCCAACACAAGGGTGTACGACACTTACGTCCGTATAAAGCCTCATAGGGAGTCATTTCAATTGTCGAGTGATAGCTATTGTTGTAAGAAAACTCAACCAAAGGTAGGTGAGTATCCCAGCTACCACCAAATTCTAAGACACATGCGTATAGCATATCCTCGAGAGTCTGAATGGTTCATTCTGATTGACCATCGGTCTGAGGATGATAGACCGTACTAAACGAATGACGTGTTCCCAACTCTCGTTGAAATCTAGTC
>NC_037544.1:27410667-27412087 GCF_001531365.2 Cynara cardunculus var. scolymus | reverse complement strand
GGGTCTTAAAGACCTTCAAGCCACGTCCATCTTCAGAGAGAGAATCAATGTATCCTACCATTCGTTCTACTTTGACATTATCAGGCTTCAAAGCCTCAATTTGCCATTTTTGAATATCATCAAATAAGTTATTTTTAACCGACGTGTGAGTGATAGAGTAGCATAGAAGTCCAGAACGCGTCTTCCTACTCAGAGCATCTGCCATTACATTGGCTTTACCCGGATGATATAGTATCTCACAGTCGTAATCTTTGATGAGTTCCATAGCACGTCGTTGACGCATGTTCGAGGTCTGTTGATCAAATAAATACTTTAAGCTCTTGTGATCAGTATAAAGTTGACACTTCTTTCCATAGAGATAGTGTCGCTAAAGCCTCAAAGCAAATACCACCGCTGCTAATTCAAGGTCATGAGTAGGGTAGTTCTTCTCATAATCTTTCAATTGGCGAGAAGCATATGCAATCACCTTTCCTCGCTGCATCAAGACACATCCAAGACCAAGTCGAGATGCGTCACTATATACTATAAAGTCTTCGTTACCCTCAGGTAGAACAAGTATAGGAGCGTGTGTCAGACATTCCTTTAAAGTCTGAAATGCTCGATCTTGGGCCTCTTTACATTCAAATTTAGCATCTTTATGAGTCAAAGAGGTTAATGATACTGCGATCTTAGAGAAGTCCTTAATAAATCGTCGATAGTACCCTGCCAGACCCAGAAAACTCCGAACTTCCGAAGCATTCTTTGGTTGCTCCCATTCTTGAATTGCTTCGATCTTGGCTGGGTCTACAGAAATACCATYTCCGGATAYGGTATKCCCCAAKAATTGTACTTGGCGAAGCCAAAATTCACATTTCGAGAATTTTGCATAGAGTCGTTCTTTTCTCAACAATTCTAGCATTTGACGTAAGTGTGACGCGTGTTCGTTTTCGGACTTTGAGTAAACCAAAATATCATCGATGAATACGATCACAGACTTGTCGAACATAGGATAGCATACTCAATTCATTAAGTCCATAAATGCTGCAGGTGCGTTTGTAAGTCCGAATGGCATTACGAGGAATTCGTAATGCCCATAACGGGCGCGAAAAGCAGTCTTGGGTACATCGTCCTCCCGTACCTTGAGTTGGTGATAGCCAGACCGTAAGTTGATTTTAGAAAAATATCTCGCTCCTTGCAACTAATCAAAAAGATCGTCAATTCGCGGTAATGGATATTTGTTCTTTATAGTTACCTTGTTAAGCTCACGGTAATCTATACAAATCCGGAAAGTTCCGTCTTTCTTCTTAACGAACAGGACTGGAGCACCCCAAGGAGATGTGCTTGGTCGGATAAAACCCTTGTCCAATAATTCCTGCAGTTGTTTCATCATTTCTTTCATTTCCGCAGGTGCGAGACGATATGGTGTCTTTGCTATTGGAGC
>NC_037544.1:27406593-27408922 GCF_001531365.2 Cynara cardunculus var. scolymus | reverse complement strand
GTTCAGACATCGTACTGAAATTATAATACATATATATAGGGGTCAAATAATATTCTATCCCTAGTACCCCAACAAATCCTAGGTCTCTCCTATTGGTCCATATCCCATATAATCATAACCTAGTCACTAAACAATGTCAATACCTAAGTTTGAGTCCGAATATCATTAATGATATCCAGTTCACTCAAACCACAGCTCTGATAATATATCTGTAACATCTCGCTTGTCCAAACCCCAAATTACCAATTTTATAAAATCTCCAATAAAATATAATTTATTAATTATTAGGACCAAAATTTATCCTAAATTATTCTAAAAGAATTTATCAAAGCAATCGGGGCCATGGATGAAAAATTTGATAATGCTGCTGAAACAACTAAGTATGGAGGAAGACCAGAGGCAATGAATTGGTCCAGAGGCAGGCAATGGTCCAGAGGCTGCTAAAATGGCTAAGTCTGGAAGAAGACCAGAGGCGAGGCTATGAAGGACCAGAGGCAATGGATGGACCAGAGGCAATGGATGGACCAGAGGCAATGGATTGGTCCAGAGGCAGGCAATGGTCCAGAGGCCGCTGAAATAGCTAAGTCTGGAAGAAGACCAAAGGCAATGGTTGGACCAGAGGCGAGGCTATGAAGGACCAGAGGCAATGGTTGAACCAGAGGCAATGGTTGAACCAGAGGCAATGGTTGGACCAGAGGCAATGGTTGGACCAGAGGCGAGGCTATGAAGGACCAGAGGCAATGGATGGACCAGAGCCCATGCAATGGTCCAGAGACGATGAAATAGTCCAGAGGCAATGCATTGGTCCAGAACCCATGCAATGGTCCAGAGACGATGCAATGATCCAGAGGCGATGAAAAACCAGAGGCTATGAAGAACCAAAGGCCAACACTTTGAAACAAACAAATATGGGCATAACATTAATTAACCTCAAAATATGGGATATTAATTTCTAGAAAAACATCGAAATATCCGTTCTATTTTAGTGATAAAACCACCCAAAACACAATTCCAAACCGGATATAACGGATTTTTTACTTACAACCCGAATTAAGTAGCCAAAAGAATACGGGACAAGACTATATATATAAGCTACTATTTACCCAAAAGCAAGATCGATATCTTCAAGTTCCCCGCTAAATCTTCAAGTTCCCCGATAAATTTTCAAGTCAAACAACGGGTTCTTTCTTTTTGTCCGTCTCCTTTCCTGAGAGATGTTGCCACTTAAATGGTAAGCCAACGCTTAGTGAGTTAAATAGTTAAGTATCACATATCAATATCGCACATGTTCATAAACATACATAATAAACTCTTATCAATAAAAGAGTTCAAGACATCATCCAGATGCAAACCGAGACTTACAAGCAATCGAGTGAACAATTACGTACTAGATGCTTAGATCATAGGAATCCATATTCATATCACCATAGTATACCATATCATTGATGCTCAATACAACAAGGAGACGGAATCAACAACCAAATATATTCAGCAACGTTAGAATACCAATAAATATCAAGAACCAAGAGATCGAATCGGTATACATAACGAGGACAGTGCATCACCCCGTCCTTCACCTCCCGGGCTCATGTCAAAGTTCGAGTTAGAATCATACATTACGGGAAACCTTGCACTACCCGCCTTCCTCTACCGAGTATGTGCCAAGGTTCCCTACTCATTGCTCTTCCTCCTTTCTGAGCAATGAGTATTCACAACCGCAGAAAGTCTCACCCGTCCAACCCGGGATCTTGACTTCGCCATAAACTTTCGGCGTGTCACACGAAGTAGTACCCGTACTATGGCGTACAATTCAAGGAACAAAACAAACAAGTCCGGATCCGGAAAGCAAACCGATGTACCGAGATAATAATAAGGAATCGACTCAAGAGACGGAATCAAAGACAAATCAAGATCATGTGACTCTATTCAAGACCAAAAACATTCATATGAAAATATATATATATATATATATATATATATGTTCAAATCAATATGTAACAATTAACTATATAACTCACCGGGCAACCGTATAATACCGAAAACCTCCGAATTGAGCTCACAAAGCAAGTCCAATCTACCCCACTTAGATTTCTTCCAAAGTATCGAAATATGTCTTAATTACCCCCGGAGTAAATACACAAAATCTCATAAGCAACCAATATAAGAAACTCATGATATACACATATCCTATTTGAACATTTTATCTAAATTTCTATGTACAGCTGCTACATGCAGAACTGTTTTGCTCTTTTTAAGCTCTAATTCATGCATTGATCATAAAATAAGAAATAAACTAGACTCAAATATCTAACTAAGGAAATTGGCCTCA
>NC_037544.1:27403109-27405883 GCF_001531365.2 Cynara cardunculus var. scolymus | reverse complement strand
ACTTAAATTATTCATAACTTTTCGCTCGGACCTCCGTTTTCTATGAGATTTTTGCCTACACATTCATAAAGAGATAATCTATAACATCCAACAAAAATATTCCAGAAAATATCTCCCAAGAAAATCAGTTTTACGTATCTATTTGACGTAAAATTTTCCCAAATCCTCTAATATATTCTTAAGAAATAAAATTCTAAAACTTCAGACCCAAACTCCCACTAAATCATAAGTTCTCTTTAAACCAATAATTAAATATACTAAGCAATTAATTGGGCATATTAGAAATTGGATGTTACAGATTGGCATGTTTTAGATGCCACAAAAGGATGAAGGAATGAATATTAAAGGTAAAACTGAGATAATAGATAGTTGAATTGATAAAAGGTTAGAGAAAACAATATGGAAATATAATAAGTTACTTGGTGAACATCATCATCTTGGTATCTATGATTGCTAATGTTAGCATGATCTGAAAGTGCTAAAATTGGAGTAAAATGAATTGATGTTTATGTAGTTAGGAAGACTGAATGTACATCAATTATCATGAAGTATGTAATGTAACCATATAATATCGTAAACTTGATCGGGATGGAAAGCAAATGAAGTTTGCCAGAGATTGGAAGGAAGAACAAGAAGTATGCCAAGAGTGTCACTGCCAAATTAGACAGATGATTCTTTTTTTGTATATAATGATGTTACAATGTTGGAACTACGAGGTATATCGGTGAAAAGAGGAAATGATATAGTATTTATGTCATGGTAATTGAAAATGTTTGATTTGAAATTAGTAGTAGTTATAGTGGAGCTCGAAATATGGAGGCATTATCTAGAGAATGAATTATATAGCATATACTCGATAGCAAAAGACATCTCAAGGACAAGAGAAAAGCACATGTGTGTATAAATGCATGAATATCAAAAATGTGTGATGTTAGATGCATAATTGAATTATGAAAGAATTTACAAGGAATATGACGATGACGAATGCTTACATGTTGCCATATTTTGTAGATAATAATAACATGGTGGTATCCATGTGGGGTAACCTTTAGTGACATTTGGAATAACCGGTTAGACTTAATGCGTTCACTTATAATTAATGACTTATCAAAGGAGTACTCGAGTAGAGCAACTCGAAGAGTTATGTGATAAATGCCAGCCGGTTTGTCGAACTAACATCGAAAATAAAAGAGACATATGGATGGATCGAAGGTAGTTCATCCTTCATTAGAAAATATTGCTCAAGTTAGAGATGGATAGAAGATTATGGGGATACAAATAAGTTATTCTCAAGGATGAACAGATGTTTAGAACATCAGACAATAAAACAGTTGGTATGGTGAAATTTATGACACCATATATCTAATTTAAGAAAGTGTTTAGTAGGCAAAAAGGAAGTCGTAACGATTAAGGATGTTAAGAAAAGATAATAAAAAAAGAAGCAAAGGGATTTCTCTCGTGAATGTTCAATGAACACGTCATAATGGTTCGGAGGCTACTTGGGAACTTGATAAGGGGACAAGATTGAGATGCCATCATTTATTTGCATAGGATAAATTTCGAGGATGAAATTTCGTTAAGGGGGAAAGTTTGTAATAACCAAAAAAAGGAAAGGAATTGCTAGTCGTTAAATTTCAAGGACTTGTAGTGTAAATGCAATCAAAGTGAAGGGTTTAGACCATAAAATTGAATGTAATTTAATGACAAGAAACGCAATGGTCATGAAACCTACCGCCATTAATCTTGGCTTATCGTTTCATATTCCTTGAAACCACCAATGGGGCTTAGTATAGAATGGGAGTTTGTAGCTTTATGTGTAGTTTGGGTCAAGAAGGAGAACTATTGTGAGAAAAGGTGACGGTGGACACTGTAATGAGAGTTGACGGTGCTCTACATCGTAGCTAGTTTGGCACCAATCGGTAAGTGTTTCATGCCTTTCACCTTTAAGTTATGTTTACTAGATAATCCCACTAGTTGTACGATTATTCGGGTAGGTTTCCATAAGGCAACTGTGGCTAACGATCATCGCTAGCACCTCTACCGTTCATCTCAATGGTAATCTCCATGGCACCGGGGTACCAAACCATGACCCTTGTTTCAGTTCTAAAAGATAGAACTTACGGTTCGTGTTGGTGTCGGTCTATATATATATATATATATATATATATATATGATGGGTGACCGATATTTCACCACTTCAATGAATCGAATGGTTTAGAACTTGTTATGACGAAAGACTCTTAGCAATATATATATATATATATATATATATAACTTAGATCTCGTTGGTTATGTGAATTGAACTTTTGAACATATGAAAGAAAGAAAGCGAAGAAAAAAAAGTATCTATATGAAATTGAATGGAAGATGAATTGGTATGTAAGCTAAGATAGAATGGTTATATATACACACACACATGTATGCATGTATACACACACACACATATATGCATGTATACACACACACACACACACATATATATATATATATGTGTGTGTGTGTGTATGTATGTATGTGTACGATATATAGATGTACATGTTAAACCAAAGTCGTAAGTGAAGATGTCGGCTAATGGATCGTTAAAGTAAGGGGCTGTTTGTTTTTCAAAAAAAGTCTCTTAATTACATCTGAAGTCTGATTCGGTCAGACATTGACCATTTCAGACTGTTTGTTTTTTTTTTTCAAATTAAGAGCTTAAAACCTCTTAAAATGGTCTGAATTTTAAGTGGAAAATGGAAGTCTGAAATCACTTTCAGACGCCTCCTCCTGTCTCG
>NC_037544.1:27401012-27402644 GCF_001531365.2 Cynara cardunculus var. scolymus | reverse complement strand
AGTTAAATGTAATTGAAATGAATTAATTCAGATTTCAGACTTCAGAAGTTTGTCAGTTTATAAAAACAAACAGTCTTATTGATTCAGATTTCAGATGTAAAAACAAACAGTCTGACTGATTCAGATTTCAGATTTCAGACATAAAAACAAACAGTCTGACTGATTCAGATTTCAGACTTCAGCACCACCTCTTAAATTTCAGAAGTGAATTCAGACTTCAGACTTCAGCACCTCTTAAAAAACAAACACCACCTAAATAGTGTCAAGGGAACCACTCGACTACCTCGGATTATCGTAGGTTGTGATATCGTATTTTATATTAAATTTAAAATTATGGCATTGGATTTGTAGGGCAGACGCTAGCCACTTCAAATATCGGTTTGGGCTACGCCATGTATTGTGAGTTACACGTCATTTATTTTTAAAATGGTTGCATGTCTTATTTATAATTATCCACAAGCTTGATTGAAGTTTCTCGAGATTTTTGATAAGCTATATATGCGTGAAAAGTTCGATATTTTTATAATATGTGTTTTGAGTATTTGTGTGTCAATGAGGATGTACTACGGTATGATTTTGTAAAGACGAGCATGCTTTGTGAGCTTATCTAAGCCGTAAGTGCGGACATGCTGTGTGAGTTCGGTAGGTAATGATGTGTGAGGTAGACATCTCCTATGACGTCGTTGCTTTGTGATGTAGACACGCACTATAATATCTTTATTTTGTGAAAATTATTATTCTCATCAAGGCATGCTAAATTTATGAAGCTTCGTGAAAATTGTTCCTTGTAAAAGTTGTTGTTCGTGCATGAAAACCATGGATTCACTTGGCCTAAGGCTCACCCAAAACTCTTTTAAAATTTTTCACCTAGGCCGCTATTTGAGAGGAAAGAAAAGTGGGATAAAGAAAGATAAAGATTAGCTCCAAAGAAGGATATGTGCAAATCAAGACATTGTTATATAGAGCAAAGTTATGTTCCTTAAATTTGTAATTTTAGATGATGATATAAATTGAAAGATTAGAAATTTTATTTTCGCTGCAATGTAAGTGTTTGATCTTGGGATACTAATTATGATATATTGAAATATTCGAAAGTTTGGGATGTTACAAACAGGGGGTGTTAATGCTTTGGAAATTGATCCTCATTAAACAAATATAAAATATCAAAATCAATCAAATAATATTATATATTTTAACATTATTATTTTTATTTTATATATATATATATATATATATATATATAGACTTGGGATCATGTGAGACCAGCCTGTTTTCGTGAGACCGGTGAGACCAGCATTTTACACTTGAAACTTCACAACTGCTGTGAAGGTGACTTTTTAAAACCTTCACAGTGTTTTTGCTGTGAAGGTTCGACTTTTTAAAACATTCACAGTGTTTTTGCTGTGAAGTTTACGTGTAAAAATGTGCTCTCACGGGTCTCACGAAAACAGGCTGGTCTCACGTGAACCCAACCCTATATATATATGTACATGCATCCATACACATTACATATATTATTATATATTAATGATATATTCAGAATCCTTATCGCGAGATTTATGAAATTTTCTTTTAGGTTTCTTATAAGGAACCTCCATACCAAATTGGTCACAAAAATCACCAAGCTGTTTT
>NC_037544.1:27395899-27400922 GCF_001531365.2 Cynara cardunculus var. scolymus | reverse complement strand
AAAGAAATGTATCCTTGTACCAACGAAACTCAGTAAGAGTCTTACATCGAAGATTACTGATTAATGTTTGAATATTTTCACTGTTATCAGAAAACTCGACTGTTATTGAAGATCTTTACTAAATCTAAACATATAAACCAATCCATGTAAATCCATTCAAATATCAAATCAAAAATTGTTTTAACTCATAGTCCTAAATTAGCCGGCCATAAAGGCGGCAAGAAACTGGAAGATATAAAAAGAAAGAACAAGGAACTTACAAAAAGCTTATACCACTGTCGGCAAGCTTGTTCGTCTTATTTCTTTATTTGCACACACTGATTACAATACTGGAAAGAAAGAAGTTGAAACTAAAGAACTGCCTAAAGAAAACTCTAATTAATAAGAGAGACAAGCCTCCCTATAAATACCGAAAGAAAAAGTCCTATTGAGGACAGCTGTCGAGACAGCTAAAAAAGAAACTTGCTTTATAAAAGCAAAAGAAAAGATTCTTTTTCAAAAGCAACTTTATAAAAGTTGGTCGGCTACTAAGACCGAAAGTAAAAAACTTTTGACAAAGATGTCAAAAAGACTATTAAAGCTACTTACTTTGCTTTATAGAGTCCTTGAGGGACTCTAGTGCCTCATCAATGGAGATGACTAGCTCTTCGGAGCCTTCTATACTCTGAGCATCCTGCTGTATGTCTGAGTTCATGGAACTGTCTGAAGGTTGAGAAAGATTTTGATGTAGATCCTTCTTCATGTTCTCTATGTAGAGATCAACTATCTCATCTTTGGACAAAGTACCAGCATATTTCTGAGAAAGCTGTTGGAAGGGACTCGGAATCTCCGAACTGGTGGTTGTCTTTTGACGATCTTCGAAATCTTTCTTATAGATCTGAATTTTCTTGGCGATGGAGTCATAAAGGTCAGCGCCTTCAAGAGAAGAGGAGGTTGGACACAAGCGATCTAACTTCTCCCAATATTTTGAAAGTCCTTGTCGTTTGAGACAAGGGATCATATAATGATCATAGCCAAATATTGGCTTCCATTTCCAAATCCATGGAATGCCAAATTCTATAAAGAAAAGGCAAACATTACTACTATCAATTTGATAGAGTTTYTTGCAGTCATTGACTGTTGGAGAATATAACATCCAATCTTTAATATAAGATTTCATATGATCGGGAAAAATAGAAGAACAAGTTCCAAAAATTTTCCACCATGAGAAAAACCAATTAGGAATTGGTGAATGAAAGCAATTTTCGCAAATTTTTAAGAACCAAGAATGTCTTTTGTTCTCATTGTCATAAAGTAGAACTTTAGATAAACCTTGGATATAATCCCAATAATTAAACTTGAAATTGCACTTATGACTGGGGGAAAACCATTCACGTTCAGCAAGAGGGGAAAAACCCCATTCTTCAAAAGATATAATCTTTTTAATGACAAGTTTTGAAAAATTAAAATTGCCATTTATCTCATCTCTACTATTAGAAGAATGATGAGTAATTTCTACAGATTTTGTAGAAATAAGCAAGCCTTCATAAAATTGGCGTTGTCTTAAAGAACCATGAACAAAAGATGTCTTATGAAGATATCTTTGTAGAATAAAATCAGGATTATCTTTCCATTGAAGATCTTTATCTTCGAGAAGAAGTATAACTTCTTTTTCACCAGTTTCATGAAACTGAGAATTGGAAGAGTCTTCCTTGCTGATATTGGCAAAGGAATTTGTAGCTGCCAAAGATTCTTTGGCTTTCTTCTCCTTAGAATAATTAAGGTATGCCTCTGCTAGAGGATGATCATCAGGGAGATCACTCAAGAAACTTGGAATCTCTTTTTCCTTATCATGTGATAAGTCTGAAGCTATAAGCTTTTGCTTACCCATCTGGGCAATTACATTATTTCCTCTTCCCCTATTAGAGGAATGTCTACCACCGCGGCCTCTTCCATGGGAAGAGCTGCCAGCTCCTCTATAAGAGGAGTAAGAGCTGTATGAGCTCATACACAGCACATTGGAATTATCCTCAAAGTACCTGAAAGTCAAGAAAGATATTCACGTGTTAAGAAATCAGGCAAATGATTATCTTTGCCTTTAATGTGCTGGATATTAAAATCAAAAGGAGCAAGATGAGCTTGCCATCTGGCAAACATTTGCTTAGAAACATCGTGTTTAAAATCTTTTTTAAACATAAATTGAGCAGAGCTACAATCAGTTTTTATTAAAAACTTTTGATTGTATAAATCATCCTGAAATTTAAGAACACATTTAACAATAGCAAAATGTTCTTTGACTACAGAAGAGTAGTTAAGCTGGGCATTYTTCCATTTGCCAGAATAAAAACGAATAAGATATTCCTGTTTGGAAGTAGGATCAATTTGTTTAAGAATACCTCCATAACCTAAGTTAGAGGCATCAGTCTCAACAATCTTATTCCAAAGAGGATTTGGAAGCATGAGACAAGGAAGGTTTTTAACCTTTTTCTTAATTTCTTGTACTGCTAAAGTATGACTATCAGTCCAAGAACAAGATTTTTTCTTAAGCCTATCATAAAGAAGAGCAGTATATTGACTTAAATCTTGTATGTAAGCAGAAATATAATTAAGGCTGCCTAAAAACCGTTGTAATTGAGTCTTATCAAGAATTTGGTCAGGAAATTTATCACCAAAAGCAATACTGCGTTGGATAGGAATAATCGTTCCTTTTTCAATATCATGACCAAGAAATCKWATCTTAGTTTGAAATAAAGACATTTTAGGTTTAGATATGACTAAGCCATTTTGGATAACAAGAGTCTTGAAAATGTTAAGATGCTTAAAGTGACTCTCAATGTCTTTTGAGAAAACCAAAATGTCATCAATGTAAACAATAATAAAATTACKGTAAGGATAAAAGATGTCATTCATAATCTGTTGAAATTCAGAAGGAGCATTTTTAAGACCGAAGGGCATAACCTTCCATTCATAATGTCCCATAGGAACATTAAAAGCCGTTTTATAAATATCATTTTCGGCTATCTGGATTTGCCAATAACCAGATTTTAAATCAAATTTTGAAAAAATAAGAGCTTGGAAAAGACGATCAAGAAGATCCTTCTTGTTAGGAATAGGGTGTCTAATCCATTTTAAGACCTTGTTCAGGGGCTTATAATTAATGACAAGCCGAGGAATACCTCGTTCCTGCTCAGAATGTTTGTTAACATAGAAAGCTGTACAAGACCAGGGGGATTGAGAAGGTCTTATAAGACCTTTCTCAAGAAGACTGCCGATCTCAGTCTTACAGAGAATAAGGTAGTCAGAATTCATCTGACAAGGCCTGGCCTTAGTAGGGATATTGATTTCAGAGAAATCATCTTCATAAGGAAGAGAAACAATGTGTTTCTTTCTGTCCCAAAAAGCATTGGGATGGTCATTACAAATGCTAAGAGAAAAATCATTGTGGAGGAAATCAATCTTTGATTTCAGACGAGGGTTAGAAAGTTTTTCGTCTATAGTTAAAGAAGATATTTCTTCTTTAAGAGAATATAGACGAAAGGTTTTACGATCAATACGATCTTGAAGAATGTCAAGAAATCGTTTAACAGGTGGGTCAATAAATTTAAAGGTAAGAGCTTTATTGTTAAAGGTACCTGTAAGACCATGCTCATCAATTTGAGTTAGGGGATAAAGTTGATAAATAAAAGGAAGACCAAGAATTATTTCATGGGAAATRGCCTTGGTTAAAAGAAAACTGGTTGTAATGCAACAACCTTGATTGCAAATCTTTGCATTAGAAAGTTTAAACTTGATATCAAGAGCACCTCCTCCCGCATGAGAAAGAGAACAAGAAGTTTTTTCAAAAAACCTGCTGGGGATAAGTCCTTCTTGAATAACGTTCAAATCGGCACCGCTATCAATCATTGCCAAAAATTCTTTTTGAAAATGGCCATCTATAAGAAGAGTAATTTTAGTAAACCATTTTTGAGTAATCATTCGACTGATAGTAGCAAGAGTTGCATTATCAGAAGGCGGGGTTTCAATATTAGAATGTTGATTTGAAGCAGAAGAAGAGATATGTTCAGGTGCCTCAGTTGGAACATGAAAAGTAGCGTTCCTAACTAAAAGATCTTGACTTGCAGAAACAAGTGCAAGATGTTTATGAAGAAGAATATTGTCTTCTTTTAACGCCGTAATTTCAGACTTAAGAATGGTCACTTCTCTGTGAAGATCAGTAACAGAAATATCTGTCGAGGAAGAATGTTTATGCTGAAGAAGGCGATGTAATTCTTTCATCGAGTAATCAATATTATTGATAGGAGGAGAAATAGTAGAAGAACTGGGACTGGATTTATTAAACTCTAGGTTTTCTAAAATCTCAGAACAAATCATAGGATCTTTAATTTTTTGTAAAAGTTTTAAAACCTTTTCATCAGTTAAAACATTAATATTTAGATCCTGAAATTGGGAAAGGAGTTTATAAAACTCATCATTGTCGTCAGTAGAAGTGTTATTTTGAATAACATTGAGACAGTTCTTAATACAAGGCTGACCAATAGCACAAGTATCACAAGGAGAAGATTTTAAATCTTCAGAGTCAGAAGATAAATAAGAATCATCTGTTTCAGCAACATCAGAACTGTTAGCAGAGCTAGAACCAGAAACAGTATCAGGCTCCTCATCAGAATTTTTAAAATTCAGAAAGATGTTTAAAAGAGAATCTTTTGTAGTCTGATCAATATTCAAATTATTGATCTTTTTCTTTGTCCAACAATTTGTTGAAGAATGGCCAATCTTGCCACAGTTTTGACAAACAATTTTGTTTTTCTTAAAATCCTGAGAGTTTTTAAAAGATTTTCTATGTTTAGAATAAGAAACATCAGGTTTTTTAGATCCATCAGCTCTGTGAGATATTTGTAAATCTTTATCAAAAGTTTTTTTCTTAAACCTTTTTTTATAATGGCGATAACCAGAATCCTTATCGCGAGATTTATGAAATTTTCTTTTAGGTTTCTTATAAGGAACCTCCATACCAAATTGGTCACAAAAATCACCAAGCTGTTTT
>NC_037544.1:27393082-27395559 GCF_001531365.2 Cynara cardunculus var. scolymus | reverse complement strand
GTATCCTTGTACCAACGAAACTCAGTAAGAGTCTTACATCGAAGATTACTGATTAATGTTTGAATATTTTCACTGTTATCAGAAAACCTACCAGTAAAATGTTCTATGAGAGTAAGAACTAAGGGATAGACAACATTTGTTGTCTCTTCACCATTTTCATTCTTAACAGAGTTAAGAATTTGGTCTTTCTGAGTAAGGGGAATATAATTATCCCACCAACCTTTAAGTTGGCCTGTGAAACCAGCTATAATCATTTTGGCAATACTCTTATCATTATTGCCTGTGTTCTTGCAAACTGTACTATACATAAACATGCGATGAGCCATATTATAAATATGCTTATCAGCAAACCCATCAAGGTTCCATTCATAAATACATTTTCCATTATAACTATTATTAATAATATATTCCTGTTCTTCGTGAAGAACATCCATAGGACTAGGGCGATTATAATAATATTTATTAAGATTCGGAGTCTTAGCCCATTTTATTTTATGAATTTGGTTACTATGTAAACCATCATCCGAATTGTCTAACCTAGAGTTAGAAAAGAGATCCTTATTAAGCATGGAAATGGATGGATTAGAAATATGCAAATGTGAAAGCTTAAGATCAAGCTGTTTCATAAAATCTTCAGTCGGGGATTTCAGCTTGAAATCAGTGATTTCAGGAGGAGGCTGAATAGTATTAGACGTTAAAACAACTGTCTCAGAAGAGGAGGAAATATCATCAGCAGAAAGACTAATTTGATTTTGCTGATTTGTCTCTATTTGAGAATTTTTTTTTAAGATTAAGGAAATATTATCCTCTATGGAGAAAAGTTGTTCTCCAATAATTTTTAACAAAAGATTAGARTAATTCTGCTTTTCAAGAAGTTCGTTAATATGTAACGAAGTAACAGTAAGAGTATTATCTTTKATAAGATTGGAAAAAGCAGAGAATCTGAAGAAAGAATTATTGCTTTTCATAAGAAAAGGAGACTGCGGAGGATAAATAGTGGATTTAATATCCCCATTAAGGAGTTGATAATCCCTTTGAAGAACATTTATAAAATGTTTAACATGGGTATGAAAAAACCAAGGAATAAAGGCAAAAGTATCATTTTCCTTAGTGCAGAAGGTATAAAATTCCGCAGAGAAATTAGCAATTTCCTCCTTTGAAAAGTTTTCAATATACCAAGTCCTAAAAGGAGCCCATTTCGGATTACCATAATAATCTTTGCAGACAAGCTGTCTAGCAGGAGAACCATGAGTGAAATCAATTTTTCCCTCACTAGTGACCCAACTCCTAGAGGAAGAAAAATTCATTAAAAACTTATAAATTAAAATCAGACATGGTCTCTATCACCCTATGGGGTGGTCTGTTACTTGCTTGAGTAACTGGATTGTTATGAACAATACCATTTCGATGAACCCTGAGGTCATCAACAGGTTGTTGAGAAGAAGAGTCAATATGCTCTTCGGGCTCAGAAGATTGAGCTTGAGTATCACGTAAATAAGAGGTTGAAGCCCTAGAAGGCTGGCTAGCTTTAGTTCCGAAAGGGGAAATAAAACTATGAATGCCATGAGACAATGATTGAGACCTTAAAAAAGGTCTGGTCTCTGTATAAGGAATATTGCGAGGATCATCGAATTGGACATAGACAGTGCCATCGTCTGTCTGAGTGATATTACTAAAATCACTTTGAATAATGGGTTGTCTAGGAATATTTCTATCTAAAAACCATCCTTCAGGGAAAACTATTTCATCCCATTTGATAGATCTTCTGGTTTGGATCTTAGATCTATTAAAATTGGTTTCTATGAGAATAGTCTCATTAATATCTTTATCCACTCTTTTACATCTAGGGTTAAGAGTAAATAAAGGCTTGAAATATATTCTATAACAAATACAGAAAACTTCTGTTCCTGCAGAATAGTTGTAACCATGAGTTTTAACATTTAATGTCAAAGCATCCAGAAGGTTAACATCTGTTAAAGATAAACTTAGATTAGGATAAACATCGAAATAAACAGGGCCATGGGCCAGGCTAGATTGGATCATTCCAATTAAGGATTGTTGCCAATTAAGATTTCTGCCATCTCTAAGAGCTGCAAGAAAACTTTCTGGTAATCCTACAAGAGTGAGCGGTTTAAAAGCAATTTGGACAAGACCAATATGCAAAAACTTATGAGTTTTAAAATAGGGCATAATATCTTTTTTATTTAGAAGACGAATCATCATTTCGTCCCTATGTAGAGGAATCGAAGATTCCGTGGTTTTAACAATATGTTTTAAACCAAGCTTTTCAAAAGTGCCTATTTTATAAATAAGTTTAGGCTCAACTCTGGGAATGGTCCAACGATCAAGAAGATCAAGGTCCTGAGGAATATCATATTCATACTTATTATTATTATTATTATTATTATTATTATTATTATTATTATTATTATTATTATTATTATTATATACATAAGCATCAATATTATAATTTTATC
>NC_037544.1:27383944-27392971 GCF_001531365.2 Cynara cardunculus var. scolymus | reverse complement strand
CATTGATTTTATTTTTATTAAGGATATAGTCCATCTTAAATAACCGTTAATTAAAATGTATTAGTTTTAAGACCTTAATCATTAATTTAT
The DNA here is from genome assembly GCF_001531365.2 of Cynara cardunculus var. scolymus. Lineage (NCBI taxonomy): Eukaryota > Viridiplantae > Streptophyta > Magnoliopsida > Asterales > Asteraceae > Cynara > Cynara cardunculus. The sequence continues at coordinate 27,392,881 of NC_037544.1, read as the reverse complement.
GTAAATCATACAAGGTTTCATGAAATTTTAAACTATTTTGACTAAATGCAATATTAGACCCGAAACAACGCTAAAAATATAATGATTTGAAAAAATAAAAGAGATATTTATAAAATGACTTGAAAAATTAATCACTTTTACAAAAAGCAGTATCTCGAATTTCTTGAGTTATTTTAATATTTTTAAAATGATGTAAATAAAAGATTGAGAATAAAATATCTTGCAACTCGTAAAATCAGAGTTATTTACAAAAAAAATTCATCTATACATATAATTTTTAATAAATAAATCATCAAACTTTTAAACTTGGATCATTTCAACACAAAAGATGCTACGTATTATGGTTTGTTTGTCTCACAGATCAAATAACTGGGAAAAATGATTTTTAAGTCACGTTTTTCCCAATTATTAATCTATCCAGATAGTTGTTGAATAAATCTTTTTATAATACATATAATATTTTTTATAGAAATTATGATAAAAAAATAATATATTTTAGTAGTAATTTTTTTAAAAAATAAAAAAATATTTGTAATAGTAATATATATAGAATTAAATAACATAACTAAAAGAAAATTAATATAAAAAAAAGACGACAAAAAGACAAAAAGAACTTAAAAAGAAATGATTACATAGGTGGTAGAGGTGCCATTAGTAAGGGGTATGAATGAGAATGATTATAGTAGGCTTAAAGATATAGGGAGGGAGAAGACTAATGACACCACTAAGGTGTACCAATGGCACCCTTAAGCCTATCACCATCATTTTGTTTTTTTGTTTTTGTTTTTCTGTCTTTTTTGTTTTTTTTTTTTGTTTTTACTTTTTGTTTTTTCCTATTTGAATTAGGGGTTTTCTAACCCCACCCCCTCCTACAATTTTATACACCCCCTCTTATACTAAAAAACAAAAAAAAAACACCTAAAAGACAAAACTTCATATTTTCATTTTTAACCTTTTTATATTTTAACTTTTAACCCTAACCTTTTTTTATTTTAACTTTTAACCTTTTACTTTTTTAACATGTTTTATATTATTATTAATTAATTAAATATTAATAATACATATTATTAATTAAATATTAATAATACATGTTAAATCAAAATATTCACGAGTAAGAGTACGCTCTATATAATAATAAAATTTTAATAATACATATTTCAAATATAAATWAAATTTATTAATTAAAACTTTGATTTCTCATGTTAAATCAACATATTCACGAGTAAGAGTACGCTCTATATATTCTTCATATGCATTGAATCTATGCTGATACGGGACAATCCATGTACTTGGATCTTCAAAACGGTAACATGTCCAATGGTGCGTAAGTGTGGCCATTGGATATTCTCCATTTAATACCACCTTTATGTAATGGTTACCATTAACATGCACTATTACAATTGCCACGTGTTGAGATGACGACGGAGGTTGTGTCCTAAATGGTAAGTATGTCACACTGCCTGCCATATTGAGAACATGTAGTATGACATTGAACCTTGAAGCCGTTAGAATGCCCATTTCAGGCATAACAATCCAATGCGCAACTGGTGCAAAGACGCCCTTTTGAAAAAAATTTAGCGCTTCGTGAATGCGTAAGCACTCATCGCCAATCACATGGGAGTAATATTGTCCATACTCAGTTARTTCAATCATTAACTCTTTGCGGATATTGTCCCATTCGTCTTCATGACCACCCAGACAAGTAGATATCGCTCGAAATCCACAATTTCCATCGCCTAATACATCTTGTATTTGTATGATGTATGGATGAAATAAACTCGGGATTTGATCAAGATACAGATGTCGGGTGGTGGGTTGTCGTTGGAAATAGGAACTATGACTCGTTGATTCTTGATGCCTCAAATCTTCAGAGTTAATAATTGATGGCACGTTAGAACAACTACGTCTACGGTCTTCAATAATTCTTTTATTCAAAGCTTGACTCTTTGTAGATGGACGGCCACAAGTGGTTCTATGAACCGAGGGTTCATCGAACGGTTTTGATGACATGTTGGGCTGATAGATCTTCAACTAGTTGAGCTTCAGTTTCATTTAGCCGCATTGCATATGCATGGCCCTCCATATGTTGTGCAAGAACATGATTATGTTCATCGCATACTATCGTCAACGTCCACCAACTATGTTTAGCCGAAAATAGCGCTATCAACTCAAATGAGCATCCAATTTTTTTTGTTCCCGTATGACGAATGGGAATTATTTTATTTTTGTAAGTTCCGCCGTGTTCACACATAAACACAACTTTATAAACATTACCATTTGGCTTTGCTTTTGATCTTTTCGTAACAACAACACAACCAACTGAACGCTCCACATTGTGCACCCACTCAGTTATTTCTTCCCGAGAATTGAACATCTGGAAAAAAAAAATTATAACTTTCATTTGTACAAGTAAGTATTAATAAACCTAAATATCAATTAACATAATATTGTACCTCGTTGGTGAAAAATTCTGGTGTTGTTATCAAATCTTCTCCCATATTTGATGTATATTGAAGAATGAGAGAGTTATATATTGAAGAAGAGTGAGAGAGTTATATAAGAGAGTGAAATATCGAATGAACGATTCATTCGTTCGTTCGATATATATATCGATTTTTTTTACTTTATTTCAAATCAATAACTTTACTTTATTTCAAATAAGTAACTTTACTTTATTTCAAATCAAATTATTTTTACAATTAAATAAATAACTATAAATGTAAATATTAAAAATATTAAGTCAAAAAATATTCAATATTGGGCTTATTTCGAAGGTATTGACGCGACGATTATAATGGTGTAACTTGTTAAAATTAAAACGTATTTTTTAAACATATTTTAATTGATATACGAAATTGTATGTTAATTTGATCAGGGTATAAAATGAAAAATTTAAAAGGAAAGGATATAAAGTGAATTAATTAACTAATTTTAGGGGTAAAAAGTATAAATTTAAATTTTTTAAAATAAAAAAAATTGCCTTTATCGTGTGAGTGTGTGAGTGTATGAATTAAAGACTGTGAGAGGGGGGGACAAATGACAGGGGGTAGAAAGGTGTACAGGGGGGTATGAATATCAACCCCCTTGAATTATTAATTAATTTTTTTACTTTATTATTTAATTATTTTTTTTTGTTTTCTTATCTATACTATCTTATAAAGCATTTGGCTAAAACTCTTAAAAACTTTTAAAAACAACCTCTATTACTAATGGTACAACTTATTAAAGCCATCCCTAAAACCCGTTCAAATATCCTATCAACGATTTCATCGATTCTATCCCTAAATTGATCCTATCCCTAAACCCAATTCCCTCCCTAAACGATTTCATCGATCCTATCCCTAAACCCAATTCCCTCCCTAAACGATTTCATCGATCCTATCCCTAAACCCAATTCCCTCCCTAAACGATTTCATCGCCTACAGATTTTGAAGAATACAGATTCGATTTCATCCCTAACCCAATTCGATTTCATAAACCCTAAACGATTTCATCGCGCTCCCTAATTCGTGCATATCGTTCTATCGATTTCAAGTGCTTCGTGCATATCGTCTTACCGATTTCAACTACTCAACCGATTTAGATGGAGATACTTCACATCCTCTACTCGTATAAGTTTGAAGTAGGTGTTCAAAGTATCTTGTTTTTGTTTTCCAGAATACAAGCATCCAATTTTCCAAGGTTTGTTTCCTTTACCATATTGTTCAATTTCTTGGGTTTTTTTTATGTCATATGTTTTATGGTGTATGTTAGGCAAAAAAAATTATGGCTAATGCTTTCAAAGTATTATCTCGTGCAGTTTGTATTGCTACAAGATATAGTGCAGTTCGTAGACAGTTTGGTTCACGTAATGGTGGACTCGAGACCCAGGTTATTCAAAAATGTGATTTTGTTTTTGTCATTTTTTTGTACGGAGTCACTACTTGATTCAGGTCTTTAAATGTTTGAAGATTTTGTTTTTGGTTTAGGTGATTGATTATAAAACTCAGCAAAGTAGACTCTTCCCTTTGCTGGTTTCTGCTTATGCCTTCAGATTTGTTAGTGAATTGGTTGATGTGTGGATGAGCTTTCATGACAAAATATTTTGATTTGAATACTACTTTCAAGTTCGTTGGTAATGTCATTTTTTTCTTCTATTGTGAATTTTACAGATGATTGGTCTGTGGCTTATTAATTTATTTCTGGTGATTGGAGAACGACTGATTGGTTTTGTTTATCAAAAGGGGAAATTGCTTAACTATTGTACAATGATTTTTGATTCCATTGAGAAGTGTGTGTTAAAAGTTCACAATTTAAAGTTTGTGTTAGAAGTTAGAGCATGATAATGAATTATTTGACTGAGGTTGTGGTAAGTTGAATGAGAAGTCCCAGAAAATCGATTTATAGTTCTTCCAGCCACTAATATTTCCTTAAACCGTTTCTGCTAAGTTTACACCAGCCCAAGTTTTAACTTTGCAATACACACAGCTTGATTTGCATTATAACGATAAAGACATTATAACATCATCCTCATATCTCTCCAATGACCTATAAGATAAAACTCCACTTGATGATCATGTGTTTCAGAAGTACAGTTCCTTAAAAGCAGGACATCCGGGTCTTAGGGTTGAAGGAAGTAATTTACTTGCTGCAGTTATTGTCAGGTATTTCTTCTTTGATTAATTCTTATTGCATGACAAGATTTATAATCAATAGCTTGTGTGATGACACTTGCAACCAGAGTGGATAAGGATGTAAGAGATCTGCTCGTGGCTGCGAACTTTGTACTTGCTGCTTCTAAAGCAGTTGCAGATAGAAGATCTTCTTCTCAAAGAAAGTGGTGGAAGGCTTATGCAAGATTGTACAAAAAGGTTGAATATATATGCCAACTTTTTGCGTTATATAAAATTTTAGAAATTACTCCACTTCAAAGAATTTATTGTAGTGATTCACTTCATGTGGCTTGTGTTTCTGATCCCCACTTTGTTGAAGTTTCTTTTGAATTACATGGAAAATTTCATGTAAAGTTTCTTGGAGAAATTTATGTATCTTATATACTTTATTATGATGGTTGATTATCTCTCCTGAACTTATGATTTAGAGTTCATATGGAGCGTTATGCAATAATACACAAAAATAAATTGTTGTAAAATCCTTTAGGATCCAACATTTTCCTTTTCCACGTTCTTCCATTAAAGAGGGGCTATATGTGACTTCTCTATACCTTAGTTATGAATTATCTGTCATGTATTTGTTAAAAGGCATCATGCTATCTGGTAATTATACAGCTCTGTAACATTGGTATATTTTGAATGGAGAACATATCCAACCAACTTCCTAGGTGTCAAATTATTTTCAGGTAAAAGATGAATGGTGGTGTGAACCAGGGCATGGGGATTGGTGTACTTTTTTGGAGAAGTATACACTCTATCATGATGGCATGTACCATAAGGTATGTGTAATGTTCTTTATTTCTTGTTGCTTTCTACTACTTCTAGAGTTCACCCATGGAACAATGCAACACCTAGCAAGTGTATAAACACGACCTTTTAAAGTTTTGGTATAATTTTCCTTTTCTAATCTATAGTTTCTTAAGGACAAAAGCCATGCTTAAAATGCAACATGGCTTAGTCGCTCACCTTAACAATCTAGCACATAGGTGGTGTTATTAATAGATACCCAGTGACAAGATGGTTTTGCTCCATTACAGAAAATGTAAAAAAACGAAGTGCAACCAGAGGCATTATACAAGAATAACCTATGTACAACAAAAACGTGAAGTAGCAAGACCTGAACATCCTCTTGCAAAACTTTGAAATACCCCTAGGCAAAGAATGAGGGATGGCAAAACATCTCTACCATAAGACTATGATCCCACACAACTGATCTGCCAGCATGTTTATTGCTTTCTTTATAAATATGTTGTATCTAATAAATATYTAACATTAAAGCTTCTATATGCCATACTATGTACACGTTATCCATGGAAATGTCATAGGACCATCTAAGCAATTCATGGATCACACTCTGTAGTGTTCACTTCTGGATTTGTGTCCTCGGCAATATGTACACCAACAAATAATTTTTGCTATAACAAAATGAATCTTCTTTGATCACACAACCATGAATAAGCAACAATGACCAAATCATTAACATCCATAGGTAAACCTCAACCTGAACTTTTCCTGCTATTTGATTAGCATTCTTCTCTTTCTCAGGAAAAAAAGGATAGATGTCAGATAAGAACGTCTCTATTGTTTTAGCTTATCTTGGATCCCCCGATCTTGGGCAGTCACATAGAGTGAGTGACAAAAGATCTCTTATTGTTTGTTGGTGACTTCATTTACAAATTTAGATGAAATGTTAGGTCTTGATTACTGTGATCTGGTAAACTTATTGTTTATGGCACATATAGTTGAGTTTTTGGAGCTGTACTTAGAGGTAGTAGCAGTAAATTGGTTTCATGCAACCGACATGAATAAAAGGAAACATTGATACTAATGCCTAATATTTATGTGATTAGATGGTATGCTCTGTATCTTGTTCATTCAAAGGTGGTTGTAGATCTACAGTCCTGAACTTTGTACCTTTCCAAAACAGATCTTTGATTATGGTTTTGAATAGTTACATCATCTAAGATGGCAGCAAAAGGGAGTGCCCAACCATATATATTGTATTTAGAACAGTTGGGAGGTAAACATGGTGTTGTGTAGCTACAAGGCCATTGCAAAGGACATATTAGGGTTATTGGAATCGAGAACCAGTGATCCATTGTTGATCTGTGTTGCTGGGTGATTTCTTTCAAGTCTTTTCTTGTGTGATCCTTTTCTTATCGTTATTCTTTGCCTTGTTCATTCGTATGTTGCTTACAAAATGATACTGAAAGTTGTTATATGACAATGACTAACTTTGACCCATGCATTAATGAGATATTTGGATTTTAATAGCAGTACATGCTGGCAAGATCAATTTCAGCGCCTACTGCTGACATTCATTCAAGTAATTGATTTATCTGAATCAGAAGAAAGTGAATACTGGAATGTATTGTCTGCTGTGTCACAAATATTGAAGATTTAGGGAACAATCACATGTGATGGCTTATTACCACGGTAAGCGCTTACCAAGTAAATTGTTGCAAAGAATATCGTTTTTGTGAACTATAATCTTACTCGGTAAGTAAATGATAGTGTTAAATTTTACACGTAAGCGCTTACCGGTGAAGTGTTTGGTAACTCTTACTTGGGTAAGAGTTTACCAAGTTATATTAGCTTACTAGATAGATATGGTAGGGACCAAAAATTTTACCCGGTAAGAACGAGACAAGGACAATAGTCTTACCCGACAAGTGAGGGTGATGACTCTTACCACGGTAAGCGCTTACGGAGTAAATTGTTGCAAAGAATATCGTTTTTGTGAACTATAATCTTACCCGGTAAGTAAACGATAGTGTTGAATTTTACCGGTAAACACTTAATGGTAAAATGTTTGGTAAAGGGCTCCTTATATTGCCTTGTTAACACCTATAAGAACAAAAACTCTGATGGGTTTGATGTTAATATACAACTTTGGATCATTTACGTGCTTGATGCTATTATTGCCTTTTTTATAATCCAACTCTATCAAGTCAAGGACTCAAACTAAATAAAGCATCTATCTCAACATTATGGGCTTTGGTAGCGCCTGAGTTTGATTCAAACCCGGGAAGACGAGATATAAAAAATTCTAGCAACAATCATTTGTAAATAAATCGTCGAACCATTTGATTCATTTCTTGCAATTATCAGTTTGTTTCCGGTGAGGTGATCATAGGATTTTGAAAATGGGATGAAGCAAATATTTAAATAAGGTTTATTGGTTTTGTTTGTTTTTTTTAATCTCTGTGGGATTTTTGCTTTTGTTATTGCAGATATATCAATTTGCAGCGAAAGATATGGGACAAGACAATTACATTGGACCTGTAGAACATGTCGGAGAACAAGGCAATGACACTGTTGGCACATTGCAGATTTGGTATTTTCAATGGTTACGGGTTTGGTTGCATCGACTAGCGATGATAAGACAATGACATTTGTTTTGATGTAGTATGTGTTACGGGTTGTTTTGTTTATGTTGTTCAACTTTTATCTAATTTGGATGACGGATGTTGTTTTTTGCCTTTAATGGAAGTTGGTTGGTTTGGCCAAAGTCCATTGGTGGTATCTTTTGGGAACTAGAAACCCACAATAATCCATTTATGTCAGTTTGAAAATGCTAAAACTGAGGTTTGGTTTAATCTTGTTTTATGTTATTCATTTACATCCCTTTTTATAATCGTTTATAATAATTTTACTTCCTGCAACATTGTGCTGGTAACGTTTTAGCTACTTGATTTGTTTGCTACATGTAAAATTATCGTCATGATTTAATGATTTGTCGATTTAGTTTTTATTTTTATTTTTTTGTGGTTGCTTTGTGACAGTTGTGCTATTATAGTATTAGCTGGAGTTTGTACCGAGTGTTGAATATACATGGACTACTATAGCACCTGGTAACAACACTAAAAGTAAATTATGATCATGATTTATAAGTTCTGATTGAGGTATTTAAGGGTCGTTTATCCAAATGCTGAAAGTCTTTAACCATTTATAATTTTTGTTTTTTGTTATATGAGTATGCTATTTACATTTTTTTCAAAGAAAACTTCCCATGTACCGGTTAGCTATTGTGTTTCAATGGCAAATGGATATCAACCAAATGGATTTGACTGATTGGTTGTGCAAGTATCGGTAGCTATTTTGTCTCAATGGTAGTGGTTGTGTCCCGTTGCATCGCATGGGTATGCAACTAGACGTAAATAAATCAAATAAAACAATCAATACTTTGTATGAGAATTAAGATTGAATGACAAAACAAACTAATTAAATGTCACATTAAAAAATCGACACAAGTTGGTTTGGTCTTGCTATGGCAATCACGTGT
>NC_037544.1:27365806-27383459 GCF_001531365.2 Cynara cardunculus var. scolymus | reverse complement strand
TTTAAAATAAGTGAAAATGAGGTTTTCTGAAAAGTTTTATCATTCAACGAGGGAGATTCACGAGTAGTGTTGTTAACAATTGGTTCATGAATCCATGTTTTGATGCATTTGTGTTGGAAATGAAGTAGGGTTTGATAATATGTAAAAGATAATATATATATATATATATATATATGTGTGTGTGTGTGTGTGTGTGTATTAATTTATAGATTAAAATGTTATGGAAAAAAGATATATACCATTGTTTAGAAATATTATCTGGCCAAGGTCTGAGAAATTTGAAATACTATTTATTGTAAAAATAAGTACATTTTTGAAGTCACTACCTTTTGTGGCCACGGAGGTTCAAATGTAGTGACTCCGGGCTATCTACAAAGCAGCTGGTCGCCCTAGGATTAGTCGGCTCGCATAGCGGGTTGGATATCCAAGTTAATAGATAAAACCCCTCTGAGTGTTATTACAGGGTGAAAATTATAAAAACACTTTTATAAAACCCATATTTGTGTAAAAAACAAATAAACAACATTTTATTGAACACACCTCTTTTTATCGCATTACAATGACGAGACAAAACTCAGTTATCGCATTAATCAATAAAATAATCCAATTGTCACAACACATAAGAAATTGTCACATTTAAAATGAATAAGTAATACAATTGCCACATCCAACAGATGCGATAACAGTAACTTGTTGCATCATACATATGTTATAATCCATAATTGTCGCATCTCAAGGATGCGATAACCCCCCTTGTCACATACAACAGATGCGATAACAGTAACTTTGTTGATCCCAGCTGGATCTACAAGAGTTTATAGCTAACAGTTTGTAGATGGGGGTGACTACAAACACATAAACTTTCACTTTTAAAATTATATATTGATAAAGAAGGATCAATATAAATTTTGTTGATCTCAGATCTCTCAATAACACGAAGATTTAAGTTACAAAGAACCTAAGTTTGTCGTATGGACGAATAATAGTGAAGAACAACTCAAGAATATTCAAGAGAATAATGGAGCGTCAAATTATTCACTATTATTAATGAGAAGGAACGACAATGGTTACAAGGAATGTAAAAGCTATTTATACTAGTAATCTAATTTAGGAGATAACTATCTAGAGAAAGATATCTATAATCTAATTTAGGAGATAACTATCTAGAGAAAGATATCTATAAGATATTCTAAGAAAAGATATCAATCTAGAATTATGGAAATTATCTCGAACTATTTTGAGCAATAGAAATCCAGCTGTTGATTAGCCATCTTTAGTTGTCTTCTATGAGGTGTGTTCAATCAAGAGTCTTTATGAAACTTCTTGCAAGGATATCTCTGGTTGAACTAATGTTGAGTTCTCTAAGTGTTGATGACCAGAGGGGTGATGGAGATGCATTGTTCATCGCACCTGTGGATCCTTCATCGCATCTCTGGTTGGCTTGGACACTTAGGATTTCTTCAGGCTTTTCTTCCATCGGCCCTCTGCATTTCATACTTGTATATTTTTCATTACTTTTACAATAAGAGTTATGGGGTCTAACAATCTCCCCCTAAGTAATGAAAAAGTAAACAAAGACTAGTCTATGAAACATGAAAGAATTTGTAAAGAACAGAGACTAATCTAGTAGAAACGTCCTTTTGTCAAAAAGTTTTCATTGTTTGAAAAGATGAATGGTTTCCTACAATATGTAAGTAAATAAGAAAATAAAATACATCAATCATGGTCTCCACTAATTTTTTTTTAAAATCGCCTCATCAATCCTCTATAGCAGATGACTGTGTAGATACCATGAATCAATTCTTGACCTTCCTTCATTGGCACGTGCTCTCTGCCCCGTCTCTCTCGAATGACCTTCTGAAACCATTCAAGTGTATCAGTTGAATACTTGAAGGCCTCAGTTAGTTTGAAGTACTTTTTGATTCCATACTTAATCTTGAAGACTAAGCTGAGTTCTGGTTGAGTCAGGACTAATGCAGAGCGCGTCTCCTGTAGTCCAGGAAAGTCTTCATTTATAGTTGTGCAGGATAATCTTTCGATGCCTAGTTCTAGAGCTATTTGGAAGTCATTCTTTGCTCTGAACTTCATCAGGGTCCCCATCGTCTCTATAATCGCTCTATTGGCCATCCCGTACCTTATCCCTTGATCATGCCTCTGAGTTGTGTAGCCATACAAATCGATCAAGTCCCATGGATTGAGATTTATGAGATCATTGTCGCTGAAGACGCTGATCATCCCATGTGCACGTTCCACGGTATACTCGATGTATTTGATGGCTTTATTCGTGAAGGTCCGTAGCTTGATGTCGAGGACTGTCTTGTTCCATCATTTGAGAAGACGACTTGTGGTGGAGAGGTCATCTGTCTCACGAATCTGTGATGAAGCAGGTCCATCGACTTGGGTGATAGGTTGGGAGGATTGAGAACTAGCTATTCATTACGATCGTGATAGAGATATTGATGGATATTCTCCATCATAATTGGTTCCCTTGGTGGCACCGACGGATGTCTACTTAATGTTTCCATCTGAGCGACAATTTCCTCGACTCTATCGATTGTTGGAGCTTGCCTTGATGAGGAAGGTATGTCCGCAAGCATCTTCTGGGTAGGTTGGGTGATGGGTGGTTGTGTTTGGGTGATGGATGGTTCTGGTTGAGTGAGAGTGGGTTCTGTTTAGAGAGGGGAGGTTCTGGTTGTGTGAGAATGAGCTCTAGTTGTATGGTGGATGATTCTGGTTGTATGAGTTCTGGTTGAGTGAGAGTGGGTTCTGTTTATTTTGGGTGAGAGGTGGAGGGTTCTGGTTGTATGGTGGATTCTGGTTGTGGTGGTGATGGAGGAGGTGTTGGTGATGGGGTAAAGTGAGTAAAGGGTTCTGGTGGGGTAGATGGTTGTTGTTCAGAGGAGGATGAAGAACTCACCAAAATTGGTGAGAACTCATTGGTTGTTGGTGGTGGGTTTTGGGTGCAAGCAGAAGAAACATGTACATTATGTACATCATCAGAGGGCTGAGCCTCAGGTTCTCTCGCTTCGGTTACATGGGTTGGTTGGTTGTTGATCTTGTGGTGGTGGAGGTGCTGTAGTTTTCATTGGTGCACTGGATGGGTTCTCCCCCGCATGAGGACCAAGACCATGATAATCTTGGTCTGGGTCTTCATGCCTCTGCTTTTTGAGGGGGCGGCTGGAGGAGCAAGAGGCTCTGCTCCTCTTCTTCTTGGAGCAAAGTTGGTCGAGGTACGTCCTCATGGTGTCTCTTCGTCGGGCTCCTTCCATCGAGAGGAGGAGTAAGTGTGTACGCTCTTATTGTCGATCGAGGATCTTGGTGAGAGCTTTGGTGGGCTCCGTGGCTTTTGATGCAAAACGGGCACTTATCTCATTGAAGTTTGAGATTAAGGCCTTAGTGAGACCGCGGAGATCTGCTCATGTGACCATATCTGTAGGGGTGGAGGTGGAGGTTAAGGTAGATGGAGGTATGGTGATGGAAGAAATGAGGGTACGTACCTCTGCAGCAAAGGTATTGAAGGCTTCATCGGTTGTGGGTGCTGCAGAAGGAGGTGGAGGTGGGGCTCTTTGTGGTAAATTGGCAATTATGGTGGTGGGTAGGGTGGCGATGGAATTGGCGAGGTTGTTTACTTGGGTGGTGAGGGTGGCAATGGATTCATCGGTCACTGTAATTTGTGCCGAGAGGGCAGCTAGGGTGGCAGTGATGGATTCATTTCTGGTGGTCGAAATATTGGTGAGGAAGTTGTGATGCCCGACCACCAGTTGTTGGAAGGATTGGATCCTTGTGGTGTTGTTCCTCGATCGTGCTTCGAGGGACGCAAAAGATTGCTGAATCGATGAAAGATTGATTGTGGGGGTGGATTCAGAAATCCTCGCCATGTTGAGTTTAAGGTCATCCAAGGACCGCTGAATCGAGTCAGCAAAGGCTTGGAACTCAGCCTTTGTGACTAATTCTGCAAGGAGGGTAACCCCTACAGCAACGGATGCTGTAGGGTGGGCCTCTGTTCTAGAGGCGTCTCCTTCGATGCCTTGTGGAGAGGGAGGCACGGGAGGACTTCCTTCACGTCCTTGATAGCCCTCAAGAGAGGAACTATCTCATGATGTTGCTACATGTACCTCTTCCTCATCGGATTCAGAGTCCGATGAAGGGAAGTAGATGTGTGTACCCGTCGCTAGACCAAGTATAGATAGGGTTTGTGCTTGAAGAGGCGACCGCTCCGAACGATCGATGGGTACATCAAAGTCAGAAGTAACAAATGCTTCTGTGTGTGAGGGAAGTGGCGAGCCATGAAGAGAAGTGGCTCTTATGTCTTCATCACCCCCTGTTGGGAGAGAGGTGATGGATGGTGGGGTTCCTCAACAATATCATCTCTAGAGGCCCGAATAGTGGCCTCTGGATGGCTAGGTTGGGTAAGGATTGGACTGGGCGGGACTTGTTCAATACCCCTTTGGCCTTGGTCGCTAGGGTAGAAGATGTGGTTGCCCGGGGTTGGGGTGATGGAATTGAAGTGGGTATAGCGTCGAGGGAGGTGGGAGGAGTGTCATCATCATCGGATTCATCATCATCAGATTCATCATCCGATGAACTCCTCTCTCCTTGTGATCCTTCGCTTTTGTCAGGGGAGGGCTCTATGTGCTTTGGGGTAGCTCGCCTCGGTTGTTGGGCCAGCAGAGAGCTCTCGTAAGACCTACGGCAAGCGGAGGTGTCTGAGATGACACTAAGCATGGCCCTTGACAAGGGCTTCTCTGCTGGGTAACCATCTTTGGAGATGGTTGGGTGATGACCATTCATGACGTACTGAGGAGTGAATGGTTCATCACAAGGTAGCTTGTATGCCTTCATCGCGTCCTTGATGAAGAGGGCAAGGAAGCATGGGAAGAACACCAATGTAACAGGCTTCCTTGCTGCCATAAGCTTGTTCTTCTTCACCACTGCAACATGGATCTTGTTGTAGATGAGGAGAGCATAGTCTAGAGGCAAGTTGAAGAAGAGACCATACATGATGGTCATTATGTTGATGTTGCCCTGGTCCATGCTCCTAAGTTTGCATGTGAGGGCTTTGTTGAGGACGCTGAAGAAGACATTCCACATAGGTGGAAGAAACTGCCTCTAGAAGTCGGAGGCGTTGCGGAGTTCCCTGTTTTAGCCCAACATTCTAATGAAGCGCAAAATGTCGTGACTAGTTGGCGGTTGTGTGTATTGGGCAATCCCGAGCTCCTATCGGATGGGGATGAATAGTACCTTGGAGATTTTGCACGAGAGATCTTGATAGAGCACACAATGTCGTTGGGGACATCGATGTCACCCATGATCCCATGGTTCTCCGAGTAGAAATCACAAGTTTGCCAGTATTGTTGCACATACTTTACCGGCACCTCGTTGTCAAAGAGGGTGAGAGCCGGTTGGAGAATGCAGTTTTGGAAGAATTCGATTAAGATGGCATACCTGCCTTCGAACAGTTGAGGGCGGAGGTCGATTGCGTGGTTGTTTGGCTTGATCAGGAGGAAGACGATTGCTCGGATGTCCGTACCGGTTGATTAAACGTGACTATCATTGTTATTAAATTTGTGTGAGGCGGAGGACACCATTGTTGCAATTCACAAGTTGTAGGTTTTTTGTTCTTGCTGTTTGTTCTTGTTGGGGATGATCGGTTTATATAGTGAGAGGGAGAGGAAGGATTGGTTTCAAAAATAATATTTCAATAATGTTTGTGTAATGATCATGGTAGACATTTGGAAAAAGGTGGATTGATGTGTGATCGTGAGCCGTAAAGACTGCTCACGATCATGAGGGTGCAGGTTTATAGGGACCCGTGTCAACGTGGGGTGGTTTGGAAGGTAATGTGAAGAGTTTTTAGGGAACATACTTTTGGTGGGTGTCAGGCGCGTGAGGTTTGAAAGTGAGGATGACGGTTGGGTTATTTAGGGAAAATTATTAAAAATTAGTAATAAACCCAAGGATAATTCTAAAAAATATGATCCCAAAGAAAATTAAATTTAAAATTCCATCTTTATTGGAAGATAAATATAAATTACGAAGTTTTGATCTTCTAAAAACCCATGTTGTATGATTTTTAGTCACAAAAGCTGCAATATTGTATAATCTTAAAAAAGTTTTCAATTAAAGATGGATTTGTGGGAAAAAATGGATTTGTCATGGAACCAGATGGGCTCTGGTTGGTCATGACATTTGGATGAGGAACAAGAGGGTCTCTGGTTGTGAGTGATGAACAAGTTCATCATGAAATGTTGAGTTTTGATTAAACAGAGGCTCTGGATAGACGAACCAGGTCTGGGTGATCATTTTAAACCCTTGGAATTAAAATATACCCTTTATGAAGGAGCAGAGGGGCTCTGGTTGAATGCGAAGGATGAAATACTCCATTAATGTAGCATTTTTGGGATCCGGAGGCTCTTGATAGAGGAACCAGAGGTTCTGGGTGGGAAAATGCAAGATTAAAGAACCAATGTATTGAACCAGAGGGGCTCTGGTTGAATTGGGATGTACAACCAGATAGGTTCAGTTTGTATCCTTAAGGATGGAAGGGATATGCATGACTCCCCCTCAAATGATGCAAGGGGATGTGCAATGAGTAAAAACTCCCCCTAGAACCAATAAGGGAGATAAATGGGATGACCAGAAGCTCCTGTTTTGAATGATGATTTAAATGAATATGAATGATGATGAGAATGAAGGGTCTATGGGATCAGAGGGTCTCTGGTTCCAAAGACTTAGAATCCAGAGACTCTGGTCTTTAGAACTAGAGGCTCTGGTTGCATGGATGAAATAAAATGCAATGGTAATGCAAGGAAAAAGATAACTTATGATGACCAAGTTAGACCAGAGGGGCTCTAGTCCCAAAGACTTGGAATCCAGTGGCTCTGGTCTTTGGAACTAGAGGCTCTGGTTGCAAAATGAATGGAAAACTAAGTTAAATGCATGGCAAAAACAAATGAGGGGAGACCAAGTTGGACCAGAGGGGCTCTGGTCTCAAAGACTTGAAATCCAGAGGCTTTAGTCTATAGGACCAGAAGCTCTGGTTGAGAATGGGGATACTTAGTAAAAAATACCAAGTATTTTCTTTGGACCAGAGGGGCTTTGGTTCCAAAGAGAATGAATTTTGGCCAAATATAAACCAGTGTTTCTAATTGTCTAGAGGCTTTGGTCTTTAGAACCAGAGGTTCTGGTTTAGAGTTCTTGGTTATGAGGACCATTTTAATATATTACTTTAGGCATAACCTAGAGATATTGAGAATCTCTGGTTTGAAAAGATAATTTGCCTCTAAGTGGTGAGATTCAGCATACTCATCTTGCTGACAAGAAACATAAATCTTTTCTCATCTAGTGCTTTTGTAAAAATGTTAGCAAGTTCAATCTCTTTTGGAACAAAATACAACTCTATTGTTCCCTTTTCTACATGAGTTTCGAGAAAATGGTACCTGACATCAATGTGCTTAGTCTTGGAATGCTGCACAGGATTTGCAAAGATGGCTATGGCACTTTTGGAGTCACAGAGGATAGGAATCTAATAATATTGAAATCCATAATCCTTCAGCTGGGTTTTCATACAGAGTACTTGTGAACAACAACTAGCAGCAGCAAAATATTCTGCTTCTGCTGTAGATGTGGAGACACAGTTTTGTTTTCTGGATGTCCAACTCACCAGCTTGTCCCCCAAAAGTTGACAGCTTCCAGACGTACTCTTTTTATCAAGCTTACAACATGTATGATCTGCATCTGTATAAGCTATTAGATCAAAGGCAGAGTTCTTTGGATACCAGAGACCTAATGAAGGGGTTCCCATAAGGTATCTAAAGATCCTCTTGACTGCAAAAAGATGAGATTCTTTAGGATTGGCTTGATATCTTGCACAAAGACATGTAACAAACATAATATCTAGACTACTAGCTGTTAGGTACAGGAGTGATCCAATCATGCCTCTGTAGATTGTTACATCCACAGCTTTGCCTGATGGATCAGCAAACAACTTAGCTCATGTAGCCATTGGTGCTCTCATCGATGATGAATTTGAGAGATTGTATTTCCTTAGAAGGTCAGTCACATATTTGGACTGATTGATGAAAATTATTTCTAAACTTTGTTTTATTTGAAGACCAAGGAAGAAACTGAGTTCTCCCATCATACTCTTCTCAAATTTGCTTATCATCAACTCTGAGAATTTTTTCGCAAAATTTGGAGTTAGTAGAACCAAATATGATGTTGTCCACATATATTTGGACAAGTAAAATATCACCTTTGTGCTTCTTAAGAAAGAGAGTTGTGTCGATGGTACGTTTTTCGAATCCATTATCTATAAGGAACATTGAGAGTGTATCATACCAAGCCCTGGGTGCTTGCTTCAGCCCATAGAGAGCTTTGTTCAGAAAATACACATAGTCTGGATGCTTAGGATTCTTGAATCCAGGAGGCTGCTACACATAGACTTCCTCTTGGAGTTTTCCATTGAGGAAGGCAGACTTAACGTCCATCTGATAGACCTTGAAACCTTTATGTGCTGCATAGGCAAGGAATATTCTGATTGCTTCAAGCCTAACAACTGGAGCGAAAGTTTCATCGTAGTCTATTCCTTCTTCTTGGCAGTAGCCCTTGGCAACAAGTCTGGCTTTGTTTCTTACTACAATGCCATCTTCATCCTTTTTGTTTCTGAAGACCCATTTGGTCCCAATGGCCTTTTCCCTTTAGGTAGAGACATGAGGGACCATACTTTGTTTCGCTCAAACTGTAGTAGCTCCTTTTGCATGGTGTCTATCCAGTTTGGATCTTGTAGGGCTTCAGTAATCTTCTTTGGTTCGATCATACTTAGGAAATTTGTGAAGAGACATTCATTGGCAGTAGCAGATCTCGTCTTGACACTGGATGATGGATCACCAATGATTTGGTGATGAGGATGGTCTTTTGTCCACGTGGTGCAAGATTGGGGTTGTGGAGGAACAGGATGCAGTTCTTCATCAGCTGATGGAACTGCTTGCTCCCCCTCAAAGAGATCATCTCTAGAGTGATGCTCTTCAACTGAAGACACAGAAGAAGTAGAGGGTGAAGTAACATGAGTTTCAATAAGAGTTGTACCTTCAGCATTGGAGATCTCATGTGTTTCTTCGGCTCTGGTAAGAAGTTTTGCAATGGGCGCTTGTCCAGAGAGTGCTTCTTCTTCAAAGATGTCTTCAAATAAGTGAGTCAACTCTGATCCATTGGGTTTGTATAATGATGAACAAGAGGCTCCTTTTGATAGCCCGAGTTCTGAACTGCTGTGTCCAGAAGTCATTGGTGATGAATCATTAAAGAACACATTGATGCTTTCTATGACGATCTTTGTCCTTTTGATGAATACCCTGTAGGCCTTGGCGGTTTATGAGTAACCCAAAATATGCCTTCATCGGCCTTCTTGTCAAACTTGCCAAGATATTCCCTGTCATTGAGTACAGAACATTTGCACCCAAAGACATGGAAATATTTGACATTGGGACGTCGTTGCTTGATGAGTTCATATAGGGTCTTCTGGTGCCTCTTGTTGATGATAAAATGATTCTGAGTGAAGCATGCAGTGGAGATTGCTTCAGCCCAGAAGTAAATAGGTAGCTCAGATGAAGCAAGCATGGTCCTTGCTGCTTCTACAAGGGTTATGTTCCTTCGCCCAACCACTCCATTTTGCTGTGGAGTTTTTGCTACTGAAAAGTTCTGAGAGATAGTCTCATCCAGACATTGAAGTTTTTCTGATAAAGCCTCTTCCCGTTTTCCAAGCAAGCCATTTTCCTCTCCCTCACATCCCACATGTTTTACCTGTACAAAAATCTCAACCAGTTCCTTTAGCCTAGGTACACCTTCTCACCACGACGTATGCCAAACCTATCTCGGTTGTCGCCTTTTTTGATACTGGGTCTTCTGTTCACTGATGAGATATTCATCAATTTTGGTATTTCTGAATTCTGTTCCATTGTAGCTTCTAACCTTGATAAGTTTGTGTTGTAGAAGCATTTGGAGCCTTTTCCTCACCGCGATGAGGAGGTCAGGAATGTCTGATTTCTTCTTGACAAATTCAACCCATGTGTATCTTGAGAATTCATCAACAAGTACAAGGATGTATTTCTTCCCAGAGAGGCTTTGTGTCGAGATTGGCCCACAGAGGTCGATGTGAATCATGTCCAAGGGCATGGAGAAGGAAGTTTCTTACTTAGTTCTGTGAGAAGCCCATTTTAGCTTCCCCATCTCACAGGCTGAGCAGAGGTGGTCTTTTTCAAAGTTGAGATCAGAAATTCCCTTGACCAACTTCTGTTTGTCTAACTTCTTCAGGACATCAAACTTTTGATGCCATAGCCAATTTTCATCACTCCTATGGGAGACATGGCAGAGAGTGTCATGACCCACAGAAGAGTGAAAATCCAGAAGATAGAGATTTCATTCTCTCTTTGCCTTGATGATGGTTTGGTCGGGTTTTGTTTCGATGATACAGAAACCTTTGCGAAATCTAACTTCAAGACTATTGTCGCAAAATTGGCTTATACTTAGTAGATTGTGCTTCAAGTGTTCAACGTAAGCCACTTTAGTGATGAAATGTTTCCTTTGATGAGAGTGCCATATCCCTTGATAGTTCCCTTGCTGTTGTCTCCAAAAGTAACAAAGCCTCCAGATTTTTCGATAAGGGAGGACAACTGACTTTTGTCCGTAGTCATGTACCTGGAGCAACCTGAGTCCATATACCATGGTTGCACATGTTGGTCCTGTAAGACAAATTGAGGGGTTTTACGTACCCATTTCATAATGGGTCCTCGTCTGTTAGTTGGGGATTTGACATCCTCTTTTCCACCAGTCCTCTTGGATTTGGGCTGATTTCCATTGCCCTTAGCCTTTTCAGGCTTGGGCTTGTTTCCTTTGCCCTTGGCCTTTGCAGGCTTGGGCTTTGTCATATTTTCCTGAGACTTAACATTTTTATATCGATATACATGCTCAGAAAAATGCATCGATGATTTAACATGTGATTTCTCAGGTTTTGCAAAAGAGTTAAACACCGGCAGTTAGGAGTTTTTGGACAAGAGTGTTTAATTGATTTCTTTTTATTCGAAGAAAAAGAAGTACAAAAAGAAGGTAAAGGTTCAGTCCTAGCATTGGTTGTTTTTACAAACTTCCTATCTAGTGCAAACTTTTTATTTGAAGGGGCAGGCTTGGGTTTTACTTCTTTCCTGAGGAGGAGCTTCTTCCCTTTAGCTAAAGGAGAAGAAAAATGCAGGTTAGAATTTTCAGAAGCAGGCCACCTCTGTTTTTGTTCACGAATAAACTTTATAAATTTAGATTAAAGGTTCGGGCCTTGTGAAGTTTCTTTGGCAGATTTAACATTTTTCAATTTTCCTTTTTCTTTGTCTGAAGAATTAATAGCTTCTGGAATTTCAGATTTCATTGGGGTTTTTGAAGTTTGAGGTTTCTTATCCATAATGATCTCTAGTAATTCACATATTATTTCTTCTTCAGAGTCAGAATCAAGAAAGTCTCTTACAGATTTCTCAAAGTCAAAATTTTCATGGATGTTTTTTGGAGCAAGGGGTTCTGAGGTTGATGGTTCAGAAGAATCTTTTGGGAGTTCCATTGCTTCTGATTTCTCAAATGAATTTTCAAGGTTACTTGGGTTATTCATCGATCCTTCAGGTGATGGGTCTTTACTAAGATTTTCTGTTCCATCGGTAGTACTTGTTGATAAACTTGTGGAGTTGGTAACCAGAGGCTCTGGTTTAATCATAGGGTTTCCATCAGTCTATGGTTTTGGGGCATCAACCTTTTCATCAAAATTCTTACTCGTGCTGCTCTCATAGACCATATTTTCAAAATTTTGCCTTAAGAGAATGGTTTTTCCATCGAATTTTAGCATTTTGAAATTAGCTTTGGGTTTTGGATAAAAGTCGGGTTTTTAAACACATTCAAGTTTAAAAGCGGATTCAAGGGTGGATTTCTTGTTCTCGATGAAAGAGTCAAGATCATTGAATCCGATTCCTTGGTAATCCTTTTGTCCATTTAATTTTTCATAAACATCTTGGGCATCTTTATATTTCTTCATCAAGAATTCATTGGTTTGAAGCTTCTGACGAAGAATCTCCCTTTAGTTTTGGAAGAAATCTTTAAGGGCCACTGAATTTAGTCTTTCTGCCTTAGATTCTTTCAAGGCTTTTACCTTCTTTCTAAATGTTTAGAGATTCTCTTGTTCAGATACATCAGTTTTTCTTCTTCTGATTTTTTCAGTGATGTATTGCGAGTTTTTCTTTAACTAGTTCAGTCTTTTCTTCAATATGAAGATCAGTCTATCTTTTGTAGAAACAAACTTCTTTTTCAGCTTTTAGTCTTTCAGATTTTTCAAAGTTTAATTTCCTTTTTAGTTTATGAAAATCTTCTGAAAGTTTAATGACCCTTAACTCTAACTCTGATGGAGCAGAGTTGGTTTCATCGTGGGAAGAATCACATACCTGGTCATCGGAGTCGGAAKTGGATTCTGCATTGGACTTGGCCATAAGGCATATGAGTGCCTTGTCTTCTTCATCAGACGAAGAATCAGACACCCAATTTTCTTTCTCAGCCAATAAGATTCGCTCTATAGGATTGTACTTGTATTTGTTCTTGTAGTAGTCTGCATCCTTGACTAGTCGTCCTTTGCACTCCTTGGAGAAATAGCCCACCTTCCCGCATCGGTAACGACGAAGGCCATCTTTCCTTCCATCTCCTCCTCTTCTGTCTTCTCTTCCTTCTCTCCTTTCATCTCTCTGATGAAATTTCACAAACTTCTGTACATAGGATGGCTGATATCTTTCTTTCCTGGAGTCTCTTCTACTGTCTCTTTCATAGGGCTTCTTGACGAACTTTTTCTGGAATTGCATGGTTATCATGGCTAGAGATTTAGCAAATGCCATGAGATCATCATCAGAGTCAGAAACTTCTTCTTTGGATTCTGACTCAACGATCAATGCCTTCTTGCTCTTTTTCTTGTGATCTTTGGAAGAGCTCCTTGTAACCTCTTTTTCTTCTGCTACCAGGACGAGGGCTCCACCGATGGATACCTTCCTCTTCAAAATATTTTTTTCTTGAGCAGCAAGAGTTCCATAGACGTCATGAAGTGACCAACTGTCTAAGTCCTGATTTGCTTGGAGGGACATCGACAGTTGAGTCCACTCATCACCGAGACTTTTAAGAAAAAGTACGTTATTTTCCTCTTTGGTCCTAGTAATGTCGTTTCTGCGGCATTGATTTATCAATTTGTTGAAACAATCATATGTCTTATGAATTGGTTCATTGAGCAATGCCTTGAAATTTGTGTATTCATTCAAGCATTGCTTCCTACGATTCTTCTTCGTTTTAGCGCCTCCCTCCAGTTGACTAGCCAGTTCACCCCATATTTCCTTTGCTGTTGTAGAAGCATCGAGAGATTGGAATATGTCGTTTGGAATGGCCATGATTATCAGCCTCTTAGCCTTCCGGTCTACCTCTACTCGCTCGATGTCATCTTCATCCCAGTTGTTTTCATCCTTTACCATGTAGTAGGCAGCAACTTCTATAGTAGTCCTTGTTCCAGGAAATCTTGGAACAAGAGTTTGAGGAACATATGGTCCTACCATTACAGACCTGAGGAGATTTCTGTCCATCCCCTCCAGGAAGTTCACCATTCGAGTCCTCTATTGTGGATACTCTTCACGTTGAAGAGTTGGAGGTTTGGTGAAGGAACCCACACTATAAGCAGAATTCTAGTTGACCATTAAAATGTTTTGGAAGAGAAGAACATGATTTTATGAATGGAGAAAATTGAGAGATTTTTGAATATTCAGATTCAAATTGATCGTTTTGATTGAAAATCAATCAATTTGCTCTGATACCAATTGTTGATCCCAGATCTTTCAACAACATGAATATTTAAGTTATGAAGAACCTAAATCCGTCGTATGGATGGATAATAGTGAAGAACGACTCCAAAATATTCAAGAGAATAATGGAGCGTCAAATGATTGACTATTATTCATAAGAAGGAACGACAATGATTATAAGGAATGTAAAAGCTATTTATACTAGTAATCTAGTTTAGGAGATAACTATCTAGAGAAATATATCTATAAGATATTCTAGGAAAAGATATCAATCTAGAATTATGGAAATTATCTCGAACTATTTTGAGCAATAGAAATCCAGCTGTCGATTAGTCATCTCCAGCTATCTTCTAGTAGGCGTGTTCAATCAAGAGTCTTTATGAAGCTTCTTGCAAGGATATCTCTGGTTGAACTAATGTTGAATTCTCTAAGTGTTGATGACCAGAGGGGTGATGGAGATGCATTGTTCATCGCACCTATGGATCCTTCATCGCATCTCTGGTTGGCTTGGACACTTAGGATTTCTTCATGCTTTTCTTCCATCGGCCCTCTGCACTTCCATACTTGTATATTTTTCATTAATTTTACAATATGAGTTATGGGGTCTAAAATTTTTACAGATTGTTTGGGGAAATATAAGGTAAAGAAAACCAATCTAAACATTCTAGAGGTACATACAAATACACTTTGCAAATAGAAAAGATTTGCTGTAAGAAATTAAGACATGAAAATGTGTTCTTCACTTGCTTGAGGTGGTTCTTTTTTTTAGAGAGAGTAGAGAGTAGAGAGAGAGAGAGAGGTGTCTTCTCGGGTATGCTTCTTAGAATGAGAAAGACAAATTCTAATTACTTGTATTTGAGTGGAGAAGAATCAGCTATTTATGCCCATTGCATTAAATGCAATTCAGAAGGTACACAACATGTTAAGCTTTTGGAGGAAAGTTTGTCCTTTGCTAGAGTGAATAGTTCTTTTCTCTATTCATGAGCATACATCTTTTCATAGAGTTGGTGAGCACTAGAGTTAACTAATTGGCTTCGTACAGTAATATGCTCTAGAAAATGTATGTGTTTGTCCTTAGTGTGTGGAAGGACAAAAAAAAAACAAACGTGCATGGTAAGCTTCATTTGATCGTTGAATGTTGGGATGACGCTGGAGGTCTCTTTAGCATTCGCTGAGGCTTGTGTCGTCTTCACACATATGCTGACTAGTTTGTAATCACTGAATGTCGCTTCAGATCATGAACGTACTAGTGTCTAATCTTCAGTTTCTGTATTCGACATTGGTGAAGGTTCTTTGGTGTGAGTTTTGTCTTCTTGAAGTATGTGAGTCGTTGGAGAGTTACAATGCATGTTTTAGTGATGATCGCTGAAACTGAATAAGCAAAAACACTATACTTAATAAAACGCCAATTGCCTTAGGCTGTGAGTACCATGAACTCTTGAAGTCGACTGACTCCAAGAAACTCTATAGACCAAAAGATTCAAYATCAAAATAGGTTCGAATTCATCCAAGAACAAATCCCTTAAAAGGATTTTGATTAAAACAATGAAACAWATGATGAAATTAGAGTTTTTGGGACCAAACTGCAGTCGAACAGGAAGCAGTTCATGAGAGTATTTYTCAAGAAAATTGAATCTACTGCCAGAAAGATCGTATCGATARAAGTTAATCRATTTGGCTCTGATACCACTTGTTAACCCAGATCTGACAGTAGAACAATTTAATAAGGAAATTCAAGAGAGATTTGTAATAGAAGAAGATGAAATAGAAATCGAYSACGCTTTCTTTATTGAATGGAAAATTACAAACTCTCAAGAACCCTAATCGACTCTCATGAGACGTGATTGATTCTATGTGTTTACAATGAATTCTCTGTTTTTCTCTCTCACATTCACGCTTTTTACAATAGACCTAGTCGTCTATTTATACTAGTTAGCTAAAGTAATGATAACTAACTATTGCTATTTTTCTAGCAAATAGTCTAGCTAATAGATAAAGTTTATCTTTTACATGGATAAGCATTATAAACAAGATAAACTATAATTTCAGCTGTTGATTTGTCATCTCCAGCTGTCATTATCGATGTGATGATTTCATCCTTATCTTTAAATCTTCATTGCACGCTTGGATGAATACTTAGTAAATCTTCTAAGTATTTATCTGTCCAGAGTATAGATGAGAATGCTTCTTTCCATCGGTTCACTGTTCATCCAATGGTTGCTCTTTCCATCGGTTCACTGTTCATCAATGGTTGCTCTTTCCATCGGTTCACTGTTCATCCAATGGTTGAACTTTCAATCGGTTCACTGTTCATCCAATGGTTGAACTTTCTATCGGTTCACTATTCATCCAATGATTGAACTTTCCATCGGTCCAATGGTTAAACTTTCCATCGATCCAATGATCGACTCTAGACTTAGTCGTTTCTCACAGAGGCTCTTATCGTCCATACTTGATCGATTTAGCACAGCGGCCCCGATTGCTTAATAAAACTTTTTGAGATAATTATTAGGATCAATTTGATGCTAACAGATTATCATCAAATCATTGAGAGAGGATCAACAATCTCCCCTTATTTGATGATGACAAAGCAACATAAAGATAATTACTTAAGATACAATAGTAAGAAGAAGTTACAAGTAAAGTACAAGTCCCTTTTAACTATTTTTGGGATCTTTTTCAGTGATACAGTTTTGTTATGTAAGTTTTGTTAAGTTGTAAAAGATTACAAATCCAAGAGAAACAAGTACAAGAATGATAACTAAAATTGAAAGCATGTTTACTAACTGAAGGTTGTCAATGAATGTAAGAGTAAACTGGAACTCATATGTACCTGTCCCTATTACTTTTTTTAGGGATCCTTTTCAGTGATACTGGAGAAATATTTATATTATTCATTGGAAATATATAAGTGTTACAACAGTAAGTTCTGGAATTATTACATATAAGTTGTATACTGAAAGAAAAGATATAGAAAACAAGATTTACAAGATAAAGATTTTTAGCTAATCTAAGTTGTTGAAGTTGATGTAACCAAGTACTTCTTCTCCAAGCTTCTTTTGACGTAGATATTTCTTTCTGATTCCCGCGGTCCATCGTCTTACCATTTAGGTCATTGTCCAACCAAGATGTTAGAAATTCAAGGTGTTCTATTAGACAGAGACGAAACTCGGATGCTCTTTGAAAGTTGTATTTGCCATCATAGTTGATGAATATAAATCCATACTCAGGCTCGAAGTGCACAGTGTTGGGTTCGCTGCCATAGAGAGGTTTAACATACAGATATCTGGCTTCTTCAAATCCTTTAGCATTTCTTCTAAGGAGTACTTTATTTCATGTTCTGTAATAGTCGGGTTTCAAGTTTTGATTTAAGATTTTCTTTAACATATATATATATATGTGTGTGTGTATGTATATGTGTGTGTGTAATGTTTATATGATAAGTTTAGAATTTTTTAAAAAACAAAAAAAAAGAGAAAGAAAAAGGGGGAGAAGGTCGGCTGGTTGTGCCGCCCACCACCTCTCCTCTATACTATATATAGAAAGTGTTGAAGAAGAAAGTTTACACACACACTATATTTAGAAGTTTTCTTTGAAGTCATACGGATTGAAAGAAGAGGATTCAAAAGCTTTGATATTCGATTTCTAAAGGTGAGTGTATTAAAGCTTTGGATATAAATTGTTTACATACCATTTAGTAGCATTCAGGGTTATTATGAATTCTGTTTCATTTATGTGGATTCTTGTTTAAACCGTTCAAGTGGTGTCCGGATTAATATCCGGACAATCTCATCCGGATAGAA